>NC_141244.1:5060093-5332593 GCF_054856555.1 Leptonotus elevatus | reverse complement strand
ACAGTAGTAATTTTCTTGGGTATAATTTTTCTTTTTTCTTTCTTTGAACCTAAAACTTTAACCGCTTTTGTTTTGAGCTGGTCTACACCTATTAATATTCCTTGCTTGTACGGAGGGGCAGGTATCGGGCCATCTACCGAGCCTTATTTCAAGGTATCGGTACTCATGACGCCCTCTTGTTGCCAATTTGCAATCAGGAACGAAAGGCACTCATGTCTGACAGATGCCATTAAAATGTACAACCACATACTATATTTTGATTTTGACATTTTTTCCCCTGCCCATTGGATTATTAGTTTCATTTTTTTCATATATATATATATATATATATATATATATATATATATATATATATATATATATATATATATATATATATAACATTTTATTGTGTTCTATAGAAAATCTGTATTTTCTGAACAAATGGGAACAAGAAAATAGAAAATAGCCATTCATTTTATTACATTTTAAGGAAAAATACTCCAGTGTGATATTTAGGTCTTTCTTTAAAATGATCTGTCTTTTTTTAATGTATAAAAATACTAGTGGTTTCGCTACTTGGTATCGGTGACTATTCAAGTTTTCATACTGGTATCGGTCTGGGAAAAAAGTGGTCTCGAACATCCCTACTTGCTTGGTTTATTTACATTATTAATAGGTGAATTTATGTCATATTGGCAGATCTGATCATTGTCACACCAGGCACAAATAAAATACATTTGACTTCAGTCTAATTGTAAATTTTTTTGCCTATGCCATGCGTACATACTGTATGTCAATGCATAAAGAATTCAGATGGAAGCACAAACTGATTGCAGTCAAGGACACACGTCAAGAAGGTAAAATAAATAAATAAAATAGACAGGTGTGCACTCAAATATAGCGGACACTTTTATGACACGTAGAAGATGTGAGGTCTGCTTTTCACAGGACATCCGACAGCGTCGACAGCCCTGTGAGCTCCCATGTGGCATGAACATTTTCCAGACAGCAGGACAGGACGCACTGACATCGGCACCACCGCCCTCACCCACCGCCTCGCACCTTTTAGGACAGCAACCCCCGAAAGAATGAGAGGTGATGGACAAGGCGGACGCCAGTGCAAGCAACTTGACCTCTCACGCACAAGCTTTATGGACACGCAGCTCCCTATGACATCAACAAATAGAGAAGGAAACACAGATGGAAGTGGCAGTTGTCAAAATAGTTGGTGTTTTTTTTTTAAGTTATTTTTGTCTTTTACTATCCTTTGTGGTTCCTTTAAATTTGTAATGTTCTAGAAATCTTTTTCGAGCAGTCATGTTTTTTTTTCATTCACACTCTCGCAGAACTTGTTCTTGATCTTGAAATCTAAACAACCTAACAAATGTTATGAAAAACTTAACATTCTTTTTCAATAAAACGGAGTAGAAACAGGTCTTAAAGTGGAAGTGTTAATATAAATTCTGGCATTATCGTTCTCATCTACCAACATTGAAAAGGACTTTACTCAGTCAATAGAGACTGTATTACAACTTTGTCTCCATTTCCAGTGCATGTTTTGTGCCACACAGCTCCGATTTTTTTTGCTCTCAAGTGATGCAATTCAGACCTATTCCAAATAACAATTTGGGATTTCCGCCTAAACTAACAACACGCTTGATGTCATCGTAAAAATGTTTGATTGTGCATCCGTCCCCAACCATTCAAATAAACACATTGAAAAACACCTGCTGAAAATGTATACTGTAATATAACCATCGACAATTACGTGGTCTACATATGCTACATAAAAGTACTGTATGTCAATCATTAAAAAAGGAAAATAATTGAAGATGGCAGCCAGTGGAATAATATAGAGGTGTTCCCCATTTAAATTAACTGAGGGGGAGAATCAGCTCAACAGCGTCCAAGGAGGATTTGGGTTTAACTGCATCATTTGTGACTGTATGTACAGTATACAACAATGTTTAGATTACATACAGTAGAACATGCAGGGGGGAATAGGCAAACACGTTAATTATGCAAATTGCTAGTACTGTATACGCATTATACCTTATTAAACGGGTTGGGCATGGATGTACAGCATATGTATTTGCCCATTGCAAGCATCACACAATTTTTGCTCTGGTCGCAGCTGCAGTGATAGCACATCTTTTTGTGTATTATGCCACCATGCCAAGGTAACAGAATAAAAATAAAGACAGCACAAATAGCATCATTTTTTAAGGAGTAGTAGCAAAAAGTAACTAGCTATGTACAGGAGAGTGACAGACAGGGAGAGATGGTAATACGACAGCTTCCCCTAGGGAGCGACAGCAAGCCCTGTAAGTAGAGTTCATCTCTTATATTAGTTATTATTAGATATTATTTGTGCTCTGTCTGGATAGAAAACACCAACTTTTTATGATATGGACAACAACAACAACAATATAAAACATGTAAAAAAAACATATATTAAATAAAATTAAAATAAATATATATATATATATATATATTTGTTAGTTTTGTAAGTTAATATTTAAGTGCGCGCCACATCATACATTATGGTACAGTATTGTACTGTAGTGCCCCTCTCTGCCACAACCCCACCGAGCAGCACTGCACCATTGGCTACCTACTCAATATTGGCGCCACACTGTGAATACATTTCGGAGGCTTTCCTGGAAGATATTCATGAAAACAGCCCTCAGTCGTCTCCTTTATCGGCATAGTAGCAATATGCATTGTCATATGCACCAATCACAATTCACGTGTACTTCATGGAAAGTCAGAAAACATAGTTTCCTGAGACCGTTACACCCAATACGTAATCCATTCCACTTCAGCCTCACATGAACTCAACTCAATAACTCCTCCACCATCTATGTACAGTTAAGCATATTTATTTTGTTTTTATTGCATTGTACTGTGTAAACATTTAATGTACGTACTGTACTGTGAGGAAAAGTGGTTCAGATAATGGATGGTGGATGATGTAATTTTTTTAAATTTAATTTATGTACTCTATAGAAAGTATATATAACGTACTGTATATAATTTAATTTGTAAAACATTTTATATATATTTTTTTTACATATTTTTCTTATTCTATTTAAAAAATAATTTGATAAAATTTTATTTTGAAACAAAATTTTACGTGATTTGATTTACAAACAAATTCAGGTTCTTATCATGCCTGCCAGTCCTCAACTAGGACCCGATTTCCTGTATTAATATACAGATGGACGTCTTGGTACTTTCGCTTTATAAGAGCAAGTTACGCCACAATTTGTGAATAGATTGTGCATGTTTGGGCTAACGTGTCTGCTTGCACTAATGTTCGAGCTTTTGCAAAAGCTGGCATCATTTCTGATAAGTCGCACGGTAACGAGAGTTGATTTTCACTCCCGTCCCATCCCACTCCCATAGCAAAAATCTCATCCTGTCCCAGTCCTGTACAATAGTAAAAAAAAAAAAACAACAACAATCCTGTCCTGTCCCAATCCTGTGATTAAAGGTAAAGTTCACTCCTATCCCGCGGGAATCCCGCAGGAATCCCGTGACCCGCAGGATTCCCGAAAAAATGTCAGCCCCTATTCTGCACAGGTTCTTAGCTGTTCCCAGTATTGCGCTGTTCTGCACGGAGATGTCGGATGTTGTTCCTGGTATTTGCTGGAGCCATCCACCCAGCATGGGGGTTTGTGCCCTCGGTGCCCCGATCACTACTGGCACTATTGTTGCCTTTACTTTCCACATTTTATGTGCTACCCCAAAATTAGCCCTGGTCCCACCCCGGCCACCCCACTTATTTTCGGCGGCTCTGCATCTACAACATAGGCCAACTAAATAGTATGCAACACATTATTTATGTGTAACTAATTAATTAATTTACTTTTGTGTTGACGCTGCTCAGTGTTGATGCTTATGTATTGATTTACATAAAATATTAATGTTTCCGTATGTGGATTGTTTTATTTGTTGAATACACCACCAACATATGGAAACTTTTCAAAAACACAAATGAAAAAAACAAAACATGTTTAATAAGCACAACCCTCTCATTTAAACGTATACTGCACTTCAGATGTGGCACAATCACCTGTCCACTTCTTCACTGCACTCAACACTATTGTCGGAGATGCTAGATCTCCCCGCATGCCCAGTGGTATTTTGTAAATAGTTGTTTATTCTTACACCACTACTATTTTTATCCCCTTTTGGTATTAGTTATGTTACATTTTGTGCTGTCATTTTGTTTGAATCGTGAGTGTGGGTGTTCTGTTAGGTGATACCTTGTCCGTTTCCATTGTTGCAAATCTTATTTGCATACTGATTATTAGCAATTTGCTTGCTCAAATAAAGAGCCACTTCCTGAAGAGAGCTGAAGTGCCTCTGATGGCAACAACTCTCGAGGAAATCAGAGAACGTCATCACACACTTGCACAAGAAGAAGGAGCTCACTTGAAGCGAAACAAGAAGCCGGAGAGGATGAACGGACTCAATAGACGGGGTAAACCCCGCCTTAGAGTGCACCTCACAGGGTGACCAGCAAATTCTGCCATCAGGGAGCACCTCAAGGAGGCAAAAAGCAATCCCCGCCATCTCGAGTGCTACTTGGAGACAACCAGTGGCGGGGGCAGCTTCTGCTACTGGTGGTGCCATCTGCTGTCAAGCTAAAGGATCATCTGCGGCCAAAATTAATCTGCGTTAAGACATGATTAATGTGATAATTGTTTGTGATTAATCAATGAGTTAACGCTTTAACTTTGACAGCACTAATTAATATATATATATATATATATATATATATATATATATTAATATATTAATAAAGAGAGAGAGAGAGAGAGAGAGAGAGAGAGAGAGAGAGAGAGAGAGAGAGAGAGAGAGAGAGAGAGAGAGAGAGAGAGAGAGAGAGAGAGAGAGAGAGAAAGAGAGAGAGAGAGAGACAGAGACAGAGAGAGAGAAATATTAGTGCTGTATATATATATATATATATATCCATCCATCCATCCATTTTCTTAACCGCTTGTCCTCACAAGGGCCGCGGGGGTCGCTGGAGCCTATCCCAGCTGGCTTCGGCAGTAGGCGGGGTACACCCTGAACTGGTTGCCAGTCAATCGCAGGGCAGTATATATATATATATTAGTGCTGTCAAAGTTAAAGTATATATATATATATAGTGGTCAACTGTATTTGACGGTACAGATTTTATCCCTGGATAACACTTCCTGCTTTTTGTGCCATTGTCCATCTTCCTCAGAAATGAAGGCCCACCGTGAATAATTAATAAACAAAGCTGTTAAGAATGCAGCAGACAATTCACTGAAGGTCCGTTTCCCAAATACAATCTCCCTTTTGTTAATAAAGCCCATTAATCATGCAAGGATGTCACTAAACGCAAGGTTAATGAAACACTGCTAATGCCTGGCTAATCTATTTCCAGTCAGAAAGCTGTTTTACGTGTGATTCCTAACCTTTTAAACTATTTACCCCGCAATCCCATGTGTTGGATTGATGGCTGCCGGGCAAGGAGTGTCCATTATTTTCAAGTGGAACACGGAAGTAGAATGTGGGGTCAGCTGTGTGCCCAACACAAGAAACTTTACCTGCCTGAAAGGCTAATGAACCACTGACAAGATGTATGGGAACACTTGAGGTATGAATTAAAGTATAACATAACAACTTGATCATGGATTTAATGTAGTTCACTGAAGCATCCATTCACAAGCAAGCTTGATGTTGAGCATCAGGCACTATAATTGTGTGTTGATCGTCACACACAGCTTGTGTGCTTGATGTGTGTGGCTTGTTCCCACTTCTTTTTCCAGCTGTCAACCCGACCTATTAAAGAGTGTATTATTTTTTTATGTTCTGTGTGCATTGTGGCTGTGTACGTGTAGCATGGTGTAAGCACAACATTAGGAGAGATGTTTATTGTAATGTGGTGCCAGCTGAGCTGAGTTGCGAGCTGCTTGGAGGAGCGGATGACTATCTGATTGTTTGATGACAATGTGAGGCTCACATCTCGCTTCCTTTTGTCTGAGTCTCTGAAGAATGCTGACATTAAATGTTTGATGTTGGCATGCACAACTGATGTACAAATAAAAACCTTACCAGTGAGACATGGGAGCTTTTTTTCATTTTGTATTCTGACAATATATTGTTGTGTTTCTATTCTTTACTCATTCTATTCAACTTTACCTTTTCCCCCCTTCTTTTAAAAGTTTGAGTTGATTTTTCTCTTTTCACTTCTTTATGAACTAGAAAGTCCCCATTATGGAGTTGCGAAAAAACATAACAAAGCGAGAATGGCACACACTCAAACTATATCCTAATGTGGATCTGTACCAAATTGCACACCTTTAGATATCAGAAAGTTGCTATTATTATTTTTTATTGAAAAAAAATGTGAAAAAGTGATTGAAAATCCTGGATCCACTCCAAAACAAATAGAAAGAAGTTCTCCATTAATGTTCTTCATGAATGGGTTTGGTACTTGTTACATAATGCTGCCAAAATAATTAGATAGCGCTTAATACAGTGAAGAACTCATTGCAGTCCAGTGCAATGGCAGTCCTAAAACATCTCACTCTGACTTGTTTGGTAGAAAAAGGCCAAACTGTTCCACTTCAGGGGAGCAGGTGCAGCTCCAGTTCTCCTTACAGGGTGATTGCCAGCTATTGTACGATCTGATCTGTGTCTCAAAGTATAGATAGTATTCACATGACGTCATTTGCCCCACATTATGTGCCGTTCACGGGTCCAATGGAATGTCGAATGAGAGCGGACAAAGAAGTGTCCGGAATTGCAAAGATAAATCGAAAGGATTCCCCACCGAGAAAGTCTACCAAAGTGTGTTCTGACCATTTTGATTAAGGTAAGTGTCATTGTAAGATGGTAAAAATTATTTGACCACAATGCAATCGTGATACATGTGAGCCGCGAGGAAATTAGATCTTGTGGTCAAGATGTTCGATTTTTAGATCTCTCCAAATACCCTGCTTAAGGTCTCTTATTTTTCTTTCCCAGCACCCCAAAAGTTGAGATTGTTGATAAAGTGTATGAAAATAAGTGATGAATTAACAATTTTGTTGTTGTTTTTGTTGTAATATGCTAGCGCTAGTGGCTAGCGCGATCTGGGAACGAGCTAAATTGGTTTAAAAATAACCCGAGATTGTTCACCTCAAATTAACAAATGATAAATGCACATAGCAACCAATAAAAGTCGAAAGTACAGAGGACGCAAGAATGTCTGTGTTTTGGGAGCCATCTTACCTCAGAGCATACGTTGCCATGTAGTCCGGTCCGGGCAGTAACATCACCAAATGTTTGTAATCCAATCGATTTCACTAATCAAACGTTTCAACATGTAGGCTACCGCTTTAAGACGTGTTGAGCTAAATCTTCCGCATATGTCTTGCTTACACAAGTAACCTTAGAGGAAGCTGAGGGTGACATTCATCAATAACAACAGAACATTCGGTGTACACACAATAGAAACACAGCGGAGTCCGCTGGAAAGTTGACCCACCATGAGGGGCGGACTCACGATCCCGTGACATCAGTGAATACTATCTAAAGCGGCCTTGTGACAAACTGGTTTTGCAGCCATTGAGGATGTTTCAGTGTTGTGTTGGTTTGGCAGCATGATCACCTGTCTTTGTTGCAGGCCTGATTCAATTCTCACTCAGAGACGGTCTGAGTAAATGGTTGTCTATCTCTACATGTGCCCTACGACTAACTGGTGACCATTTCAGGATTTAGTTTGTCTTTCAAGTAAAATGGGACAATCAGATGTCAGTGATGTCACAGCCCTCCATGGTCTGCCTTGTAGGACCAGATTGAAGGAGGTTCTGATCAACGATGCCATTGTCACTGCTCAACCTTGAAAAAGTGTAATAGAAAAGTGACCAATCAAGGCAGAGCTGGTGGGAAAAGAGGAATAACTCCTGTATTTGCTTTACCAAAGGTGATGAACTCTTATTGACTTTACATTTCCTGATAAAGATAAAACTGTAACAAGATACCAAAACACCATGTAGAGTAACATGTAGCTAACTTTAGAAGAGAAGTTCCTATAGAAATGCATTGCAGCATGACACCATGATGCCAGTGAGTGGAGTTGATGCAGGAGATGCTGGTCAATATGACTCCTAATAAAGCATGAGTTCATTTCCCCGCTCCACTCCCCCCTGGCAGCTCCATATACAAGTCAAATCGGCTTTTTGCCTCCCAAAGCCCCTGTGATTTATGACCTGGCTCCATTGACCAGAGCAGCTAGTTTTCATTTTTGTTAAATCATGCGGCCCCCTAAATGAAACTATTGATTTAAAGTCAGTTTACTGAGGATTTAATTTGTATTTGGAAAATTAAAGCAGGTAACGCTTTATAATTTCACACTACACTGGTGTGGAACCAGTTATCCCTCGACTTGCTGTATCCTTAGAATAACCACTAAACCCACACCCTCCCCCCAATCCAACACACACCTGCACACTCGCGTGCGCACACCCACACCCACACACACGCACACACACACACTTTTCCTTCTCATTTCTCCTTCCATCTGGTTTCAGTGGCCACTTTGTGTGGCCATTAATGAGTTTTGGACAGTGAGAAAAGGGATTTATAATCCTGGGACTCCAGCCCGGACTGTCCCATACTTAGTGGCCCTCAGCTCAGGGCTGCTGCCACAGCACATCACCACTTAGTGACTGTCTTTCTCCTGATTTCCTGTGACCTTGACTGAGGTACAGAGTTTCCATTTGACTTTCCTAGCGTAGTCATAATTTAATTTACAAAGAAAAATGTGAAAAAGTGCCCCAGTGCACAAAGCAAGACCAATAAAGGCATGCTAGAATGAATGTGGTGTCAAAGAACCCGAACAGCCCTGACCCTCAAACACCTTTGGGAGGCCTCTCATATTATTTTAACAGTATTATTATTACTATTACTACGTTTACATGAAGTCAATATTCCAGTTAAGGTTGAAATGTCAGTTTCTGAAAAATGGGGGATAACCTGTTAACATCTGTGAGCAGACAGAGTTACTCCTGGCATATCCCAATAGACGTCATTTCCGCTTTTAACTTTTGATCTTCTTCTTAACTTTCTATGGTCAATAAAACACATCATATTTATGTCACTCAACCACACTAATAAAGTAGACGGTTTCCTCTTCACATCATAAGTGTGGTTTGTCCTGCTTCGCCATGTTTCCGTTTTTGTTTACATCTGTGATGTATTTCCAGCATGCCAAATGTATAGACTTATTCACAGGCTGACTTAACATTTTCGCCGTAGAGACAGAAAAATAATGTGAAGACGCCAAAGAGAAATCAATGTATTCAAGTTAGGCTTGTTTAATGAGTGGTAACGTAAGATGGCCCCAATGCAAACAAGTAATTCAAGATTTCTTGTGAATGGAGCTTGCACAGAACACAAACTGAAAGTTCCGTTCAAATGAGGTAACTCAATCACATTTATATATCCAAATATTTGGGTTAGAAAAGAGGTAACACCCATGCGTCTTTTTAAAAACCCGAATAAGACCACAAGAGAATATTCGGGTTTTTGTGCATGACCTTTAAAAACCCTGAATATTGCCAATATTCATTTTTTAAAAGCGTAATGACTGCATGTAATGTCCTGGTGCTTTTGGCCTGTAGTGTATCTCAGATTGGTCCCTTTGTTCAGTGGTTTGTCAGCATCGCAAACTCTTCTTATTTTCCAGAAACTTTGTAAAATGATGAGTTGATGACATCAAAACTGGAGAGGGAAAAAAAAACATATCATCCCACATCGACTGCAATGCGGTGTCTCCAAAATGGCACAGCGGGGACAAAAAGCTACTTTGTTAGTGTTTCCATCACAAGATGTCTCAGACACTGCTGCTTCTCCTTTTGACAAGAAGCAGAGAAATGATGCATACCGCCATTTCAAAAAATGATACTTCCTGGCCAAAAAGCAAGCTACAATTACAGCTCATAACAGGGTGACATGTTTGTGTGTGATTGTACCTTATTTGTGAGGGAAGCCACGCTCACTGTCGCCTTGCCTCAGCTACATGTTGAACCGCTCTCGGCCTGCTTGCCTTCCCTCCACTGACGCTGTGGCAGCCAGACAATCCTCCTCTATCCCCGACCCGACCCCTTCACTCTGCCAGGAGCTCCTTCATCAGGCCCTTCATTAACCTCTCCTCTTCCTCCTGGCATTGAAAAGGCACTGTCTTTAAACCTTCCCTCCTTCATCACAGTTTTTAATAGTGAACATGTGGTTGAATGGCTGGATCACTTTCTCCGTACCCCCCTCCACACTGCCTGGTTTATATTATATTTAGTAAAATTAATCACAGTTATCACACCTCCTCCTCCTCCCTTTTTGTCTGAACCTGCCGCTCGCCGGGTGGTGGGATGGCATGGCTGTCTCTCTGGCCTTAGCACCTCTGAAAGGGCTGTGCATGTCGCTCCCCCTCTCCGTAAAAATAAAAGAGAGGGAGGATCGGCGGGTGGGGGTTGGTAGCTCTAGGGTGTCATTAACTCCTTTCTTCTAACCAGGAGGAAACAGCAGTTTGACTACCATGATCCCGAACCCTTCCCCCACATTGGGCAACATCTTCTGCGCCACCCCGTCAGCCCTCCTGTTTCTTTCTATCCTTCATGAAGCTCACCACCCAGGATGGCAATAACTGTTTATTAACACGTCTCTGACTTCCCTAAACTCTTTAAATGGTGCTTATTCCTCCACCCACCACCTTCACTTAGATGTCACTGGAAACCTGTGCTTTCCCTTTCAATAGCAGGGACCCGTTTGAGCTCGAGGTTTTTAACCTTTTAACTACACACACTGTGTGCTGAATATTTCTGATTCTTTTGTCTGGAATTGTGCATATGCGCAAAGTTTTCCAAAATGGCCAATAAATACTTTCACGAACCAATCCTGTAGAAAGCACATATGGGAAAAAGTTCCAGGGTGGCAGAGAGCTGAGGTTATAAACTCCAGATGAATTAGTTAGAAAATGAAAACTTGTATAGATTTGTAATACAGTATATCTTTGGTGACACCAGTTCTACAACCTTTCTGACACACCTTATATATTAATGGCTTGGTTTGAACATGCAGTACCTACACAATGAATAATTATTTGGAGACTGTGCCAAGTTTTTTGTTAGAAGCCATACTACTGATGAAGAGGAGAACGTACACAAGTTGATAACTGTAATTTTGACCCTGAAATGGATTAATTCCATTTTCATTATTTTAATAACGCATTCGATTTATGTAACGCTTTTTTTGGACACTCAAGACGCTTCACAGTGGTTGCATTATTTGTGCGCTCACACATTAACACTGTGGTGGCGGTAAGCTACTTAAGTAGCCATAGCTGCCCTGGGGCAGGCTGACGGAAGCGTGGCTGCCAGTGTGTGCCTATGTCCCCCTCCGACCACCACCAAACATTCACACCTTCCATACACCAGTGTGAGTATTACTGGAGGCAATGTGTGTTTAGTGCCTTGCCCAAGGACACAACTACACATGACTTGGGGAGAGCGGGGATCAAACAGCCGACCTTCTGGTTACTGAACGACCGTCTCTACACCCTGAGTCACGGTCGCCATTTTTTTGTGAAGAAAAAAAAATCTATATGAAAAAAACAGTCCAATCATTGTCTTGGAATGGACTGCGTTCAACCCTTGAGGTTTCCCTGTACTACTGTATAAGAATATATTGTGTTAATTCCCCAAAGACGCCATGGCAAATGCCCACCCTGCTGCGCACAATTCCTCTTTGTAGATGTTGCGATGTATTACAAGCAACAAGATCAACTTTTTAACGCATATTTTGGTTTGTGACAAACTGTATATATCTCAAAGGGTTGCAATTTCTCATTCGGTTAATACTTTCATATTTTGGACGTAGCCTAAATGATCTTTTAAAAGCTTTGAATCACAGCAGGAGGTTACGCACATTCCCTGAGAGACAATGAAAAGTCCAGAACACCAGAGAAGTGTGCGTGCGTGTGTGTACGTGAAACCAGTCTTTAAAATATTTTACAGACAGCATCAATCTTGAGTGCAGCTGTCAGTCAGATCCAGCTTTGATTACCCTGGTCCCGAGAGGATGGGGCGCGACTGTTTTCAGGGTGATCCAGGACAGTAGTAGGTTGACTGACTGTATGAGTGTCCCCGAGGGAGCTTGCACGAGGGTCTTTGGGCTGGGCTGCCAAGCTCATATCTCTCTTCTCCCATAAACATCACACAGCACTGATGTCTTTAAAAGGTCCTGAATGACATCTGGGAGTGGAGGAACACCGTGATTAATCACCACGTTGATTCTCATGGAAATCACCCCGGGTCGATGCGGAGAAAGTGGAGGAGGAGGAGCCGAATATCGTGTGAAACCGACTCTGGCCAAACACACAAAGATGATTGCTCACAAGGGATTGTTTTTCATGTCATCAAAAAGAGGTTTGTGCTTTGTACAATGGCCTCCCTCTTTTGGCAGCACTTTAAACTGTAGCTATTTCAAATCCATACCTCATAAATTGCCTTTCCTAAACTAAACCTTAAAAGCATGCTTTGGCATTAAATTAAGTTGTCACGTACTAGTCACAACTACAGCATCACAAATTGTAGAGTGGCAAATGTGCATTAAAGTGCATTTAAAACAAATGTTTTTAATGATAAGCATTATGTTGTTGAAAAATATCTGCCTAAACTTTCAGCTACTGACTGACCAACATCAGTAAAAACGGGTTAAGTGCAAAGTGTTAAATGTGGGATTATATATGATTTAACTGGGATACAGTGTTCTGAGTCAAGGACTCTAATTTCCCAAAGAATGAAAAACATCCATCTATTTTAAATGCTGTGCATGTACTGGTCTGGGTAATTCATCTAGGGGATCATTCAAATACAAAGCTCTCAGTGATAAATGTAAGCTTAGAAAGACATAGATAGATGTGTGCACATTCAGAAAGGTATGCACTACATTTGAGGAATGGTGGAATTCACAGCACTACCTCTTCATAACAAAGCCCTGGAAAGTTGAGGCTGACACCAAAAAATGAATGAAAGTTTAATTCGGAATGTTTGTCAGGAGGTGTAGTTTATACTGTTTGGCATACCTGCCTTCCCCAACCTATACGTCTATGCCAACATTAAAAACAAATAGCTGGACAGGGGAAAGCCGGAGAGGAGGAAATTTGCTCGAGTGACACATTGATTTTGTCTGGCACAAGAGAGCACTTCATTCTCAGTCATGGCAAAAGTACCCGCCCCAACACACACACACACACACGCACGCACGCACACACATTTTACAAATAGGAGAGCAAAGACATCCATGCAAAACAAAATCCTTCTTTCACAATGCCTGTAAAAAATTATTGTCTTTTGATTTCTATTCAGCACCGTTTGTTTGTTCGACAGGATTATACAAAAAGCTATTGAGCTGATTTCCACTACTGTTGCGGAAGGGTGGGCCATGAGACAAACCCAAACTCCATCAAACAGAAATTCAACTGAAAATGGATAGTGTTGTTTTGTGGTTCAGGTCACAGATCATGTGGGCTACACCCTAATTCAGTCAGCTTTTTAACCATAGTTAACAAAATACAGTGCTGTAAGCAAAGCTCTACTGAAAAACGCTCCCAGGCCAGCCTAGAGACATCGTCTCTCCAGCGTGTCCTGGGTCGTCCCCAAGGCCTCCTACAAGTGGGATATGCCTAAAACACCTCTCCAGGGAGGACCAGATGCCTGAGCCACTTAAGCTGGCTCCACTCAACATGGAGCATCCCAGCAAACGCGTACAGTTGGGTCCCATATGGGCACCACTTGGTCTAGTTGGGCTTTGGCTAGGCATGGGCTTAGAGTGGGCTTCGTTGTTGGGTCCCACTTGGGCACTAGGTGGGCAGTAGATGGGCAAAACTAAGTATGGGCAATAAGTGGGCTCTGGCTGGGCTTCACTCCAAAATATTCAAATTTTGCATAATAACAGCATGTGCTTACTACCTGGCCTGTATTTCTTTACAATTAATTAAGATTTGCTTTTTGAAAAAATTGCACACAAAAAATCTATTTCAACTTAATATTGACACTTTCTTAAAATAATCGCCCAAGTAATTTTTTTCCAGATTGTTCAGGAAACACAAACAAATTTAACCATTTGCATCATCAGGAGATTATTTCAGCAACAACAACAACAACAAAAGTGACTTATGCAATTATTTTAAGAGGGTGTCAATATGTATTATTTGGACTATTAATGGGCCATTTCATCAAATTTGATAGCACAACATTAATATTCAAACCTAGAAGAAAGTGCTGCTCAGCTTTCCGAAAAGATATGGGAAAAACCCTTCCCAATTGAGCCAATTAAAGGAAGTTTGCCGCTTAGCAACATTTTGCCACCTCAACAAGTACTTCAGGCTCCAAGTTCATATGAGGTGGAAAATTAATAATTCTGTTTGACAGTGATGGAACACTGACCATTTGTTGATCTTTGGCATTCAATAATAATAAAATGGTAATTGATTGTATTATTGGCCTCCTTGTTTTTATTAAAGCTTGTAACAAAATAACAGTGTGGCATGAGTGTAAAAGGAGCCCTTATGGGTACAATCAGGAACACCATAATCAGCCCAGTGGGCCCCAGGTGGGAGAAAGCTCGGTTGCCCATGTGGGTTTTAGCTAGGGCCCATATCAGGCCCAACTTGAGCCCATCTGCAGAGCAAAAATTGGTTAAAAATACAAGATGGTTAAAAAAGAATAGACCAAAATTATTACACGATATTTCAAAAATGAAAAACAATACAAAACTCTAGCTTGGACACACGTTTGGTACATACGGTACCTTCAAGTTTTTATTGAAAAGTATTTTCCACACCGACTCACGACATCCCGAGTCGAGGTCAGCAGCACCCCATTTGCAATATACACAGTGTTAATTGTGCGATGCTTACCCCTCCTGAGCCGTCCGGAAGTCATTTTCCATGTCCTCGCCGAACTCCTACCATGCCCGAGTTTTCGCATCAGTGACCACCAAAGCTGCGTTCTGCTTGGCCAGCCCGTAACGGTCAGCCGGCCCGGGAGTCCCAAAGGCCAAAAAGGCCCAATAGGACTCCTTCATCAGCTTGACGGCATCCTGTACCACTGGACATAGCGGGTTGGTGGATTGTTGCCGTGACAGGCACCGAACAGAACACCTTACGTCCACAGCTCCAATCGACCACCTCAACAATGGAGCCGTGGAACATGGTTCACTCTGACTCAATGTCCCCCGCCTTCCCTGGGACAAGGTTGCCTCTTTGGGCTGTGCCCAGCCAGCTCCTATGGATGCAGGCCCTGTCACCAGGCGTTTGTCAATGAGCCCCACCTCAAGGCCTGGCTCCAGAGGTGTGGCTCCGGTGACCGGCGTCAGGACAAGGGAAACCTTGATCCAAATGCAAGTCTATTGATGTGATTCAACAACCCATTTGCTGAGTCAATTCCAAATATAAATAACCCATAATGGGTAAAGCATTACACAACCCATTAATTGATTTGATCAAATATTCCATCTTGGATTTAGGGATTTTGACCAAGCTAAAAAAATAACTCAAGATGGGAAAAATATTTAATAGCTCCTCAGTTGGGTAGATCAAACAATCCAGCATTTTCTAGTGTGTATAGTGTGGATTTGAATCCATGACCTCTAAACTGTGAGGCAGATGTGCTAACCAGTCATCAACCATGCTGCCTAGTCATACATAATATGATAAGCATATTTTGTTATTAGTGGCCGCATTTGTCTGTGTATGTATATAGGTGCCAAATGAGATGTCAACAGCAGATACAATTTAATTTCACTACTGACTACATTAACAAACACACAAACAAACTAACAAATCCGGAAAAACATTCAACTTCTTCTAATTATTAAAAAACTTCAGTGTTCTCCAGGAGAATACTGTCATGTGTATGTCAACATGAGCATACAAGTAAGAATTTGATGAAATACTGCAACTGAAAATATTTCACGCTAATCAATATTACATATACCAGTCGGAAAACTGACTCTTCTCCTTTTGCATCAGACTCCTCAGTAACGTTTCAACCATGTCCATAAAAAAGGTTTATAATTAATTCATACCGACTGCATCTGTTGACTGATATTTTATTAGAGCACACTTTTTTTGGAATGTTAACCCCCAACCAGATTAGTAGTGATGGATTTGGTTAATTTTATGGACTCGGATTTCTCAATGATTCAGTTGAAGTGATTCAATTCATTCCCTATCGAAAAACAACCATAGAAAACATTAAAAGATGCATATGCCATTTTAGTTGATTATGTACGTAAGGATCCAATACAAACACAAAAATAGCAATACATGTGGGAAAAAAAGTCACAACTAAGACCTTTTTCTTTTCTTTCTTATTTTTTAAAGGTAAAAGAAATAGACACTTCATAAACACTGGATTTGTACACATGAAATCCTTCTCAATTAACACCTCTGGGCTTTTGTTAATGTGTGGTGGTGATTTTGTCATCCCTCGAGCCTGTATTTTGCCATTTTGTTGTGTTTTGCCATAAGAGGGACGTTTCTAGGCGGAAAGTCAATGTTTACCCCTCCAGCCAATCACAGAGCGGGGGGCGTGTCGCTGGAGGCAGGCGCAATGTTGACGAGGAGTCCATTGGGAGGAGTCCATTTTGAATTGTTTGTTTACAAACGCAAAGTCAAAACTTAAGACCCCACCTTTAAAATGGCTATGAAGACAAAATTAAACAAACAAAAAATTCTCAGATAACCATGCCTGTTTCCTAACAATCATAATAATACAAGCATAGTTTTTTGTTTTTTCTTACATTATTATTACTGTTATATATATCATATAACAGAGTAATAATAACAATAACAATAACAATATAATAATAATCCATCCATCCATTTTCTTAACTACTTAACTAACTAACTAACCCTAACTACCTACTCTTCATAAGCGTCGCGGGGTGCGCTGGAGCCTATCCCAGCTGGCTTCGGGCAGTAGGCGGGGTACACCCTGAACTGGTTGCCAGCCAATCCATGGATAATAATAATAATAATAATAATAATAATAATAATAATAATAATAATAATAATAATAATAATAATAATAATAATAATAATAATCACAATAGCATATGCATAAAATACATAAGTTACATAATGAATGCTGCATTGCAATATACAATACAGACAGTACAATATGCAACTCATTACAGTGAAACTGCAATTGGTTATTTGTATTATTATTTGACAAGTCATATTATTATTATTATTATTATTATTATTGACCTCAGACTTCTTTTGAATGCAGAACTGACCAGCTCAAAATCACATGGGCTTATTCTTGCATGAGGTTGTATTTGCCTACATATTGCTGAAGTTGTGTAGAATTTTCTTTGTTCATTTGACACATACTGTACGTTCCTCTAAAACCCTGTTCTGTGCTGCATACCTATATTTTCTTGATCTGAAAATGAGGGCACTTTGCATATCGTAACTTCGACAATATCATTAACATATCCATCTTTTACACAATACACTAAATATAGGTACTATCACAATTTAACATTGTCATCATTTCTTTACAGAAGTGGCTGCAAAAAATGTGAAATGCAAATCCGAAAAGCCTTACTTTCTTCCGCAGTGCTATATTAGTGGGTGAGGTAAGTGTCTCATTTTTATGTTAACACCATTGTCTTGCAACACTGTCTAAGGCAAAGAACAATGTGAACAATGAAGCAATGAGGGCCTTTTTACTTTTTGTTCCTGCTTGCTTGCAAGACAAAAAGAAATAAACAAAACAAAGAAAAATTAGAACGTTGGTATAATTGTGTGCTAAAGCTGTGGTGTCGATGTTTTAAAAAAAAATGTTTTTAGGCAGGCGGCATACAATGGAATGATGCTCCACATAAAAGGAATGTAAGGAGGGCTGCTGCGCACATTGCTGCAGATACACAACCATACACACAAGCGCACACATGCGCGTCTACACACACGTATCGGTTGTGGCGCCTAATGTCATGTGTGTTCGTGTGTATAGGTTGACAGGGATCAGTGATGGGTGTTAAAACATTTCAGGGCCTTGCGCTCCCCATAGCCATAGCATTGACAGTGTGAGACCTGCCACTGAGCAGCCTAACCTGACACTATTTATCACTGAGAGCATGCAGGAGTCAATGGTACACTGCACACAGCGACACACAATCTCCCTCACTGTCGACTGCACTCTGTCTCACTTCCGCTGCTTGCTGATTTCATTCGCCATCTCCGTAATGTGTCTCTTTGTCCCTCTTTTCTCCCCTCAAAACAACCTCGGAAGAATCCTGGAAGGCTTGCATGCATTTATGCGCATCATAAATCAAAATGATCTTATCAGTCTCAACCGCAGAGTTTTATTTATTGCAAGAAGTGACGATACAATAGAGTTCATCCTCGCTGCCTGATAGCGCATTATCAGTTTAGGATTAAAACTTTAATATGTGCAGCGTTCATTCTCAGTCACACACACACACACACACACACACACACACACACACACACACACACACACACACACACACACACACACACACACACACACACACACACACACACACACACACACACACACACACACACACACACACACACGCACGCACGCACACACACACACTCTCTCTCTCTCCAACAGTACACCCCCGGGTGCCTTGTAGGCCTACATCTGTTTGTGATATACAATGTAATACAACACTCACCCACACTCCACAGTGTCACAGATTCACAATACGACAAGGGATTGACACAGTGTAGTTTCCCAAAAGGTCTTGCTCTATACGACTGTGCCCCCCTTCACCCCCACCCCTTTTCAAATTCTCACCCTGGTAACATGGACAGCCCATAATAGCAGACATGAATCTGTGTCTCCCTTAGCTCCAAACAGATGCTGGCTGTCCATAAATCACATGCCTCCATTTTGTTGGGGAGAACAAAAAGCGCCGTTTCCGTAGGCCTGGTAATAATCCCCGTGCCCCATGTTGTGTTTTGTCTCTGGGCCGCCTCTCGTCTCCCCTCTCCTCTGTCACGCTCCGACTTCTCCACATGCATTACAATAGGGGCAGCCAGGTGATGAATATTTGTGTCTGGCCTGCCGTTAAGATTTCATTAATCAAGCCACGACTTGAGAGGAAAGTGGCGTACCTGGTCGGCCAGCAGGCACTGGGCCCAGTGTACAACCTCCTGGGGATGACTCGCAGCCTTGTTGTTTTATGGACCAAGGCTTATTTGTTGTGTTCTTCTTTCGATTTCTCTCTACCTTACTCTTTAGTTCTTTTGCTAAAGATAATGAATTTGCTTAAAGCAGCAAGAATAACACTGGGGAACAATTTGCCATACATTTTTACTCTGATTAAAGCTAAAATAGGCATGCTGATTCCCCATAAATTGGAGTCCGTTCTTTTCTAGCACGTCAAATTTTTCCCTTCGCAGATAAGTAAAGTTCTCCAGATAAGCAAAATTACACTGATTAGCTGTAGTAAAACTGCATTAAGAAGAGCCGATTACAATTGGACTAATCTACAGCTAACGTGGCAACTTGTTTGTGCAGTCACAATTGAGACGGCGCGGTGAGAGCAGCTATAGATAGTATTCACATGATGTCATGTGCCCTACATTGTGTGCCATTCACGGGTCCATGGAATGTCGTATGTGAACGGACAAAGAAGTGTCCGGAATTGCAAAGATAAATCGAAAGGATTTCCAACCGACAAAGTCTACTAAAGTGCATTCTGATCATTTTGATTTAGGTAAGTGTCATTGTAAGATGGTAAAAATGCTTTTACCATAATGCGATCGTGATACATGTGAGCCGCTAGCCGTGGCTAGCTCTGGCTAGAAATAGATCTGGTGGTCAAGATGTTCGAATTCCTTAAAGTCTCTTATTTTGCTTTCCCAGCAGCCCAAAAGTTGAAATTGTTGTTAAAGTGTACGAAAATAATCAACAATGTTGTTGTTGTTTTTGTTGTAACATGCTGGCACTAGTAGCTAGCACGGTCGGGAAACTGGCAAACTTGGTTTAAAAATAGACAGCGATTCTTCATCTTGAATTTACAAATGATAAATGCACAGCAACCAATAAAAGCCGAAAGTACAAAAGACGCAAGAATGTCCGTGTTTTGGGATTGAGCCATCCTACTTCAGAGCATACGTGATATGTTGCTATGTAGTCTGGTCCGGGCAGTAACATTGGCAAATATTTCTAATCCAAACGATTCCACTAATCAAAGGTCTCAACGTGTACCTCTGCAAGGAGTGTTGAGATACACAAGTAACGTTAGAGGAAGCTGGGTGTGACATTCCTCAATAGCAAAAGAACATTCAGTGTAAAAACAATAAGAAACACAGCTGAGTCGGCTGGAAAGTTGACCCACCATGAAGGGCCGACTCGCGTTCCCGTGACGACAGTGAACACTATCTATAGGTCAGTACTATCAATATCTGCTAACAGAAAACTAGCATAGTAGGAATTAAGAGGATCACTACAGTAGCAGGGCTTAAAGTAAACAAAAAAAAATCTGAGCCGGAACTTTTTCCGGGGAGCGGTAGTGCAGTGTCCAACGTGCCGATTCATTGTTCAACCAATATCAAGCCATTGCAATTGGATTCGTGGCCGTGGATGGACTGGGCATTTGGGAAACTCATGAAATTCTCGATGGCAAATCCTCACCAAGTGTCAGGTCATATCTTTCATTATCCCTTTATATTTTGCATAGTATAGTATAGCACTGCGGGTTGCAACCCCCTCTAATGCTGCAGCTATCGAATATTTAGGTATTCAAATTTCCTATGGAAAATTCTAATGAATAATCAGGTGTTAAGATAAAAATAAAAATAAATTCCGCATGGTGAAAGAACAATTATGAATATAGAAGACATTCAAAATATTAAACTTCCTTTTTTTCCCTTTTTTTTTTTTTTAACTTAAATTGTGCTTAACAGCACATTTTTTCCTGTGTAGAAAGTTTGTGAGATTTTGGACAAATCTCTCCCCATGGATTTTGGAATGACCTTTCGTTAAATATTAGGCAACCTCCCTCTCTACCCACTCTTAAAACACATCTTTGTTCTTTGGCGTTTGACTCGGCATGAGACTCATTATTGTTTCAATGTTTTATGGTGCTTGCTGTATTTTATTCTTAATTTATTTATTTTATTGATTTACCTACTTGTGTTGTTTTATTGATTTATTCATTACCCACTTAAGATAATTATTAGTGTATTTGGTGTTATTTTTGTTTTACCTGTCTTTATTACATGACTTTGTATGAAATTTAATTCCGAGTTGAGTCGTTTTTGTGGCGTTAGAACCACAGTTGTGATTTTGCCGACCGTCAAATGCACAATTGAGTGAGCTTGGTTTATTAAACTGATCTCTAGGAACAACAACTGTGTCCGGCTGTCAGCATCAAAGTGTGCAAATCATCACTGTCGATTAGACTGCCGTTGAAAAGTAGTCCGATGACTCTAGCTGCAGCCACTAGCAACGTTAGCACGCTAACACTGTAGAAACCCAAAACACTGGCAACAGGCACCGTGCAATACAATGCCAGCGTAATTAAGTCTTCGTTTAGAGCCCTTAATTGGTGATCGAACGTGATTTCTGTACGAAGTTGTTTTGTTGACTTTGGTCGCAACGCCGGCAATAAGAACGGCAGACACACTTTCCATCCGTTGCGCCGCGACTGGCCAAAACGCTTCCGGAAAAAAAACTTCAAAATAAAAGCGTTCATTGGCATTACGCTCCACATATTACTTGGTATAGGTAGGTTTATTTTGAAGTTGGCCTTCTCTCATCTCTCGTCATATATTTGCCACATGTAAACTGTTTACTTCGCTGGATTTGTCATTGCGCTGGTGGCTCTTACGCCGGAAATCCGGCACTGTGCCGGAATACTTTAAGACCCGCAGTAGGTGCGTTTCCATTACCCTAAATTTTGCACAAAAGGCAAGTTGCGCAAAGGCTAACTGGTAATGGAAACACAGGACTTTGGAAAAAACTCACAAACAAGTTTTTACGCTCTCATGAGGTGGTTTTGAAGATGTGTCGAAATCAAAGTATTTCGCAAAATGTAATGTAAACACTTTTTGAGCATTCCTTGCAGTCATGTGACCCCCGCCCGGTCACGCAGTAAAGGCCACTCGCTTTCGTGTCGGAACTGCCTCCCGAGAGGATAACAAGTCTTTTTAAGCACAAAGCGATTTCCATGCACACTCATACATCGTTGCATGAGAAATGGCCGTTCCCCCCGGGCAACAAGCAATCGAGCAACATACGGCGCAAGTCGTCGTTGAAATTTGCTCTAAGTAATCTTAACAAACATAAGATTTGAAGAAGAAACATCATGAGCACCTCCTACAGAACTAAGAGATCTCGGGAAATGGGACAATACGAGAATTGCGCCTCAGAAGCGAAACACTCTTCAATGGAAACAGCTACAAGTCGAAATTGTATTTTATCGAAATTGTACAATATAGCTTTTATTTTTGCGAAAAACTGTAATGGAAACGCAACTTCTGTTGACTTTTCTCTTAACATGGGCATAGTATTATAAGTTCTATTTCACTGTATGCTCTTTTTTTCTCGAAGCTTGTAACTATTCCATATTCAGGCCTCGTTATACTCCCTAACCTCACAAGCCAGATCTTAATCTGGAACTTCACTCGTCAGATCCGTTTTGGAAAGGAGGGACGTGCTATACAATACTTTGAGCTGATTGGACGATGCGACATCTTTGTTGTGACCAATCGTAGCAACGGATAAAAAACTGGTCTCATTTTAGGAAAAAAAAAAGCATAGACATCTTTACCAGCTAAAAATGCACGAAACGCCTCTCGCTGTTCAACATTCAACAAGGAAACGGTGAATAATTCTACCAGAACAGAATTAATTGCAGCGTCCATTCGTCTATGTTAGGTTTGTTTTTCCCCCGGCGTCGGCGCTTCCTGGTTTCGTCACAGCTGCATGTCCCGCCTTAAACAACGCTTAAGGTGGTTGGTCCGACCTAAAAAATGTCGGTTGCGAACGTATCAGTGGAAGCAGTACAAGATGTATTGTCGTAGTATTTATGAACAAATACCACGAGAATTCAGCTTGCTGGCAAGGTTATATGCGCCCGCAACCACTGTTGCGTTACATCACCTGACTGATGCATTATGTCGCGCGGCACCTCTGCGGTCCGTCTGCAACACATGCCATGCACACAACCCAAATTGTTGACGTACGGAGCTTGCCATAACAAGATGTGATCCTAAATACTGAGATTATACACTTTGACCGGTTGATGCAAACAGTCCAGGTTATTATATTTGTACCACTTACGCCTTCTTGATTGATTTCACAATACAATAAAACACATCATCTGGTCATCTAAATCCTCCCTTTAAGAAAATGTGGATCCTCCCACTCAAAAAACTTGACATGATAGAGAAAAACTGAGATCAGTTTTAGATTCCACAACAACAAAAATTAGTTAAAAGCAGCTGTCAGACCTAACTCAACAAAAATTGTGTTCCCCATTGTAGTAGTTCTGGCTTACATTTTCATAGTATACAATTAAATGGACGCAATGATGTTTGTGTATATAGAAGGACGACAATATAACCGATTTACGCAAAACTTTAAGGAGAGGTGGGTCATGGGATAAGCCAGGCTTCCATTAAATGGTGGTGCTGATGGAGATCCAGTGTTACTCTTTTCACTTTATAAGTTAAACAGATGGTTTGGTGGTGGTGGTAGACAATAACAACAGAGCACACAAAGCTTAAACACACAAAATCGATGATAAGTAGGATCATAACCAAATGAGCTTCAGTAATGAGATAATTGGCTTCAGTAGCATGATGAGGCAAAAGTGTGTTGTCTTGAACATACGTGCTTGAGCATTCTTTATAGAGTCTATGACAAACATGACTAATAGGTGGGTTGCTGCAGGCACACGCAGATAGCTCTTTTTCCCCTATACCGTTTCTTTTTACGGCGCTGGTGAGGGAGTAACAGATGGAGAGACAGAGCGTGGGGATGATGAGAACGTAAAATGTGCAACGTTTACTCATTCGCTTCTTTATTGTCTTTCACTGCAGGAGTGGAGTGAGGGAGCGGGTGAAAAACAAACGGGTGGCTACAAGGACACGGGCCTCCTGAGCCTCATTCACCAACCAATCGGCCTTGATAGGATCCAGAACCAGCTGCCAAGGCACACTCACTTCACTCTGTTCCCTCTCACTCCATCTCTATCTTTCTATCCCGACCTCCCCAAACACTTCCTCACTGTCAATCAATTTGTTCTCTTTTTACTTTATATTTGTGCCCTTCCCCTTCACTGGCCTCGCCTTCCCTTCCTTTATTCTCTGCAAAGCTGAGCATTGATGGATAGACATGTGCCGGCGTACAGAGGAACCTATTTGGACTTGTGTGTCAGCCCATCTTTATCAAATGTTGCAGAGGTATATTCTCTTGCTATGCTTCATTACTCTGGAATGGAGGGCCCTGAAATGTTTGACTGCTCTGTCTTCTCTCCTCAGATCCCCACCACTTCCTTCCCGCTCACTCCCTCTCATTTATTGGCTGTGAGCTGTAGCATTGGAGCTGTTGAGTGAGTGTGAGCACCACTGTCTTCCTCTCCGCAGACTGGCCAAGGGTACACGCCTTGTGAGGTAGTTATCGATTCTGTTGCTCAGACTGAGGTGCTAACGAAGACCCTTCCCTGCCTGCCTGCTTCTCATGACAACCGGCTGCCACACCGGGTCGCCATTGGCCGATCCTCAATGAGGTCTCTGCCAATCAAAGCGCCACTTGACAGGCCCTGGTTCTGAGGATGACCTCAGGATGACATCACTGGAAAGGCATTAATGTAATAAAGAGCTTGGTAGTACAATACTGTAAAGGGCAGTTCAACATAAAGACGCATCAATCAGAGCACAAGGAATCTAAATTGAGGTGTTTCGCTTGTGGTTGAATGAGGGGTCAACTCTCACTGAATTGCCTTCTAGGGAAAAAAAAAACTTTTCTTGCAGCTCTCTCACTAAACGGAATGTCTTTGCTACACAACTTGTCTGCTTAGACTCAGTGTGTGAAGAAACTAGACAAACATTTGAAGTATATCACCTCTGTAGCTTCCACTCTTTTTAGATTTTAGAAGTGTGTCTGTGGGTAAAATGACCCATTCATTCAAAAGAACATTTGTGAGGTCACGGATGACTTATATTGAACAAGGGGGCCTGGGCCAAAATCTATGTTCTAATTCATTCCGAAGGTGTTTAATGGGATTGATACCAGCCAGGCAAAGAAGTACCTCCAAATCAAACTCATCCAACCTTGCTTTTATAGATCTTTCTTTAGGCCATATTGGGCACAGCCATGCAGTTTTGGGGTATTGTCAAAACTGTTCTCACGAAGTTGGAAGCTGAACAAATGTTTAGAATATTTTAGTTTGGGGACTAACGGGTTTAGTTGGGCATCGTAAACGACGGGAAGCGACGAGAGACTGAAGTGCCCAGCTCTCACTATGAGAAACAGTGACTACCGCCGCCAGTGGTATAAAGGGGTATGTATTCTCACGCATGCACAACAGGTACTTAATAGTCTGCATCTGTGTCTCTTTGTTGTTGTGTGTATTTCCGTCATTTTTTCTGGCATGATGTGCCGACAGTCAGGTCGACGCCACAGGTGGTTGACGTCAGTCATATTTGGCTGACGTCGGATTGGCGTATCAAGACTACAAGAAAATATATATATATTAAAGGACACATATCATGGTATTTTAAGTCCTTCCACAGTTAACTATAGGCATATATATGATTTTAACTTACCTTTGGCACAGTTGCGATATAATTTCTTATTAAATATGAGTTATTTTGGTCGCTATATTTCTAACCCGACGTGATAATCATAGTCTGAGGATACTAGAACGAAACTCGCAATACTTTGGAGAATATCAATGTCGAAAGCTTAATTATGCATATGAATGTGCAGGCAACGCTTCCGGTGTAAATATTAACTAAAATTGTTAATTGTTTGTCCCGCTATTACGCAGGTCCCTTCCCGGCGTCCTGTATTTCATATGTAAGTCAGGGCGTAGCAGGCGGTGACCGGAATTACAACTACTTCCTACCTTCTCATCTAAGAATCATCTGAAATGTAGTCATAATGTCCACAGTCGCTACAATGCCAGTGAGCTTTCTAGTGGCATATTTCCATTTACAATGCGTGACCGGCATGACGTAAACAGCACAGCCAGCTTCTAAAGGCTAAAATCGGGACTCGGGACCGAGCAAAAGTTTGGATAATGGTGAGTGAACTGCATTGACTTGTTTAGCGCTATTGAAGAGTCAACCAAGGTAGAATTTAGCATTAGCGATTGATACGCATGTCAGCAGCCACTCCACCACCATCAACCCCTGACTAGTGATGAAATATGAAATTTTAGCTTCTGCTTTTTCATTTTGAAAATCTGGACACCCTAGTTTTAGCAAGAAAGATGAAATATGAATTAAAAAATAATTTCAAAAATCATTTTTTGTGTGTGTTTTTTTGCCACTCTCACACACAAACATGGTCTCCGAGGCGGGAAAGCGAACACACGCCAACCTGCATCGGAGGCAAGTGACGGTACCACTACGCCACCTGGAAGGAAGAAGGAAACCGGCAGTATAGGACAAAGTCAAAACAATATCAGCAATGAATGCAATAATGAACAAAAAATAAAAATAACAAGATCTTATCATTGGCTCTGAGTGATGATGAAACTGACTTGTACATATTGTAGAGTGGGCAATTATGAATGTTAAGATTTGTTGCTCATTTTGAAATTGTACCCAAGGCCAGAGGAGCCAGTGTTCTTCCACAAGCCCCAATTCGACCTAAATGGCCTTTCCCCAAATAGCCTGTTTGGTCCTTATGATCCAGACAGAAGAAAGGTGGGGGCCATTATGGGATCAAAGAAACAATGCATAACCCTAAAGAAGCTATAACTCTGAACTTTAATTGCATCTCAACTAAATGCCAGAGCGCCCCAAGACGCCTGGTTATCATCTTCATCCTTTTAATGCCAGTCATTGTCATTCTACCAAACAAAATCAAATTTGGACTAAAAATGTTTGCAGAAGTAACATGTGGGAGATTTATTCTTAGCACTGCACTAAATGAGATAACAAATTTAAACTGGCCGCTTTTCATGTCACACATTTCAGTCAACATACTGAAAAGGTGTTCCTTTTAAGAAATAAACACTGGTCGTTAAAAGCCAGGTTTGTTGTAAAATTGCTATATAACCAGCGCAAAATATGATAGTTGAACTGTCTCTGATCATTTAAATTATTTTCCCATTTTGCATAATTGCAGAGACAGATGAAAAACATAGCAGTGGAGATGAAATTTTTATCAAAATAATGATAAATGTAAGTGGGGTGTTATCAATATATCGCTTTCAAACACCGAATTCACTCATATTTTGACAACCTATATAGCGCATTTAACCTTCAGTGTCTGTTTCTCGAAATGAAATTGCACTTGTGCAAGATGAGGAATAAAAGACAGACTCATATTACTGTGAAAAAAGATGCCTTTTCTCTGGAACAATAAGCAGTCCTTGAACTCCACGTCATTAAAGCGAATGCTATCATTTCCTTTCATTAAGATGACTGTGTGCAGACGCATATTGCAGTTGGAAGGCGAAGCTGTGGCAGGAGACTCATTTAAAAAACGCCCTAATCTGGAAAATGATTCCAGTGTTTCTCAGATGTTATATCCTCCCAACCTTGCATGTGAAATGCTTAAGAGAGCTGTAACATTTTGAGACATTTAAATGAATCCCTTCTAAAAATTGCACCCTGAGAGCTGCTGCTGCTCTCCTGCTTTCACATATATTGCCCATTTCTTTGGTAATGAATATTGAAGAAACTGATTGAAATTTATATATTTTCCCCTGCAGATATTGTAATGATCACATGCAAAAAGGCCTCTCATAAATTGTGTGGTTGCCGTTTTTGGTTGCTGTCAAAGCTTCACGCCGTCTCCGGTTTTGCTCATTTGACGAGTCCCTCATACTGTATCCTTGTTTGGCCTAAGAGATGAAATGACTCTAAAACTGCAGTATTGCCATAGGCAGCCTGGCTGAAAGGCTATTTCAAGCGAAATGGACATGGACATAAATATCCTCACGGGTGCTTTGTAATAAAAAAAAACACAATGTTATGAAACGCACTGGAACATAAAGAAAGAAAGGGAGGCGGGGATGGTTGTGAAAGGGGAAATATCCATCAAATTAACACATCAGTGGCTTTGATTGTAATCTCTCTGCCCTCGCTCGTGCTCTGCCACACCAGACAAGCGGCCAAATGTGATTTATCAATGCAAAGCTAATGGCATCAATATGAATCTAACTAAAAATCAATATTTCATTACCAAATTGTTAGTGAGAATGAAGAAAAATGGCCGCGGCCGTAGCATTCTCCAGGGTAGGAGCATCTGGAGTTCAATGTGACAAGATGAGCGATGCATGACTGGGGGCCCAAGGAAGGACACGGCGAGGACAGGACTCAGTCTGGGCACACTTTGAACTCTTTCTCCCTCCCAACATCTTTTTGCCGCTGCAACAATGTTCCATTTCGCTTTATTATTCTTTTTCCACGTTCACTTCCTCTCTCTTCATTCTTTCATATCTTTATCATGCCGTTTCCTCTATCAATCTCCCCTTGTGTGTCAGCGGAGGACCACACAGTGTTTCACATTCCTCCTCAATTAATGACCAACTCCAACATGGAGCCACTCAATCTCCAAGTCCTCCTCCAACACCTCACCCCACCCCACCTGCATGGACACACACACACAAGCACACGCGCACGCACGCGCACCCCCCACCCCCCCACACACACACCATTTCAATTATTTTTGCCTCCTTTGAAGAGCAGTCAGCATTTTTTTATCTATTCCCCTTCAGTCTACCTTTCTCCCTCCCAGTGGATATATCTCCCAAGGCTCATCGCACGTTCCTCCAACCAGCACTGCATGGCTTCTCCTGTAATGAGTGCAAGACAGAACAAGCCCAGCTAAGAGAATGCCAGAGAGAGGGAGACTGGGTTGATGTTCTAGACCAGATCCCACTTCCTTCAGCTATGACCTTCACTTATACTTTAGCAACTTGTTCATCTTGTGTATTTATCCCAAAGAGCCATGAAAGAGTCACTATCTTGGCACACCTAGACACACTGCATGCTTACACATTAGTGTTTGGGAAGAAATCCTCTACTTCTACCATCTTCTTCCTTCTTTCTACAGCACCCCCTTCCATTGCCACTCATTTATATCCCCCCTGGGAGAAAGTGGTAATGTCCGAGAGGGCCATTTCTCTCCAGCAGGAGTAGACAGGTCCACTCCTCCCAATGAAAAGGGGAAGGGGCTGATTGTAAAACATGTGTCATTACTGTGTCAAAACACCACCCAGCACAATGACTCCATCCTTCGCCTTCAGTGTTTTGGAGGAAATTCATCCCCTAATTTATGGCTCATGAGATAAGCATCCCCCGAATTGTGTTGGTGCGCTAAAGGGCTTGCAGTGACAAATATCATACATGGAAAGAGCGACTAATATGAATGCTAATATTGCCCCTGACATACAATGAATCGACCCCAGGTGATATGCAGCTTTGGATAAAGTGTTCATGTTTCCATTGCTGGGAGGTTAACCCGCTATGGATTTTCCTTGACATCTGCACTGTGTTAGTGTAAAAATGTTAAAACAGTTGTCTGTGAGGTTGTACAATTATGAGGTATTTGTACAAATAAAAGATAATAAATAAATAAAAATACAGAACATGGTGCGATGACATATAATACAAGCAAATTCATCAGTCAATTGAAATTGTCAGTCAATCAATCAATCAATCAAGCAATCAAGCAATCAAGCAATCAATAGCCATGTTTACATGGAGCCATGCAATCCAATGACAATGAATCCAAAGGGCCAAACAGGGTCCCCTATATCCCATCTTGTGATTGGCTCTACGACACGCCATCACATGACATGCAATTGATATTAGAACAACCCTTAAATATGAGGGCAATGCGTGCCGCCACAACAGATCATTTGAACTTGACAAGAAGACTGCAGACTGAAAGTCAACAAGATGAAAGAAGGACCAGCAACATGAGCGAGTGATACTCAACACTGTGGACTGGACGCAGGGCAAGTCAGAGAGTCAACTGGCCAATTTTTAGTCCATTAGCTACCATCTTTCAAATTGACGTATGAAGAAACATTTAGTAAATATGCTTTTTACTTAGCTAGTTAGGTAGGCTACATTTCAGAGCCTCTACTTTTTTACTTTCATTTTTCCCATCTCTGATGCTCTATCTTAAGGTAATTGCGTTGTGATGTCGCTGTTCCCGCCCATTAAAATGCCAAGAGCTCGTTTGCGAGGGGAGAACTTGTTTTAAAATTGTTTTTGTCAAGATGTTGCTTTAATAAAAGCGTTAAAATGATCACAACTACTGTGCTATATGACAAATGTGCTCATCTTGATTGATATCCGTACATCTCATGGCTGAGGCGGGGCTGAACAGATTAATGGAGAGGAACAAGTGAACGGCGGATTGGAATGGATCATGTCATATGTAAACATGTGACCACATATCGGATTGACAAAAAAAGTCTCCAGATACAGTGTGGCCTTCAAAGTTGAACACAATTCATTCCGTGACATGAGACTTCCTAAATATTGACTGCCCAACAGCTCTATATCTGTCCCAATCATATTGATTGGTGGGTGCCAGCTGACTTTTTCTTCACCTGTGAGTAGCGTTTCCACATGCTGCTGGGACTTGGAGTTGAAGCGGCAATCACAAATAATGTAGTCATTGTAATAATAGGCCTCGAGTTGTAGAATTTTTAGGGGATATTTGATGGACTACGCATGCAGTTATTAGTACGGTATTCTGATGAAATTGCTTGCGTTGGATTGAATGCAAAAACACATGCTCCTTCATAGTAGCCTGCATGTAGATGAGCCACGCACAAATCACTGGCGGTAACTTCCGGGTCCATAACACAAGATAAAATCACAATCCAAGTGTGACATAATTTGAAAATGGATCCCTATGGAATTCACACGTCTCATGAAAACTCCACAATCCTAAATTAGGGCCAACTTTCAGTCCAGCGGTTCTTAAACTTGTTGGAGGTACTGAACCCCATAAGTTTCATATGCACATTCACCGAACCCTTCTTAATAGGGGTTATGCGCTAACCCCAGAAACATTCGTGGAAACAGAATGACTAACTTCCGGCGCTTCACTCAGCCTCGGCAGTAAACATCGGAGATCTAAAAAATTTCACTTTTTTTCTTCTTTTTTTTTTTTTTTTTTACACACGATCGCTACGGTACTTGCGAAAAATGTCCATCGACTGAGCAGTACTGAAATATGGGGTTCTAATAGTGCCCCAAAAAATGTCAACATGCCTACTGTTACTGTAGTGTCGATGTCTACTGGGCGTGTGCCATGACACGTCTGTGTTTATCGTATATGCAACGTATATATGCAACGTGTCGTTTCTACTACACAGCACTACTTTGAGTCTTAAATTGACCACACCCTCATTTCCGGTGAAGGAGCAACATTTGTATGACATCATACATCATATTCAATGTGTATTTTAGAGAATTTTTTTGTTGAATTGTTCAACTTTTGTGGCATTTAACTCTTATTCCACTGTAGACAAAAGCAGCAGAATTATTATCATCTATCTAGTTTGTCATCTATTTTATATTTTGTTACTGATTATGCAGCATGACTCCAATCTTATGTACTATTACTATAGCCTACTATTACTATTAGGCTTATGTACTGTTACTACTATGGTTAGCTACTACTAATAATGCTCATAAAAAATACTACCAATAATATATTAATGATAATATCAAAGGATACCAATTTTAACATATTGGTATGATTAGAAACATGTAGGGTGCCAGGAAGGTGACTTTAATTCCCAATTTAAAAATGTTCAAGACTGCCCTCTTCAATCCAATTCCGAAGTTAATGAAGCACATTATTTCTCATTCCTTTCCCACTGAGCCGAAAACACAGTCATGCATTAAAAGCAAAGAAACACTTATTGATTATATATTTTGTTTATGTATTGCAGTAAATCACTGCCGAGACTCCCAATGGTCTTGTGAGGCATGTGTATAAATAAGAATGTATCCGTGTGCTGTAACAGAATTTAAGATCATATGTTAGAAATGAGGCTAACAAGCCTTTTGCTTTGTATTAATGAATATGCTACAGAAGGTGATGCATAATAGATAATGTAACTTAGTTGGGAAGTTAGAGCTAAAATGTCCTAGTCTTACTTCTGTGTAGAAAACACAATGGTGAATCCGTCCATTAAAAGGGAAATCAACCCAAATATTTTCTTTACAATAACATGTTCTATGCAGCCCCCTAGTCTAAACACAGTATTCTTATTAATATTGTGTTTGAGAAATATGAATAATACAGCAAAATCCACTTTTGGTATATCTCAGGAGGCAGCCATTTTGTCACTTGCTGTCGACTAAAAATGACATCACAGTTGCGTAGGGCTCAGTTAACAACCAATCATGGCTCAGCTTGTGGATGTCACAACCAAACTCAAAAAAACAGGTGAGCTGTGATTGGTCATTGAGCCCTGAGTAACTGTGATAGATTAGTTGACAGCAAGTGACAAAAAGGCCGCCCCCTGAGATGGATACAAATTTGGATTTAGATGCTTAATTCATATTCCACTAGGACAATTTTAATCAGAATTCCATGTTTAGACAACATATTATTGTAAATACATATTTTAAGTTGACTTCGCCTTTTAAGGGACAGCGTGTAGAAATGTTTGCCATTTAGTGGTGAACTAATAGAATGAAAGGTAATGAACTCGTTCATATTTTGGGCGAACGTGAACTGAACGTAGCGTATTTTTGCTTTGTGAATGTTACTGTGAACAACCTCATTCCGGGGCCAATGAACAGTTTTGAACACAGTTCATTTTTGTTCATGGGTGCCTGGTTTTCTCTTGTAAATACACCATAACCCAGCCTGAATTAGGCGAGAAAGGTCATTATTTTTTGGCAACCCTAGTGGCTAACAATTCAATCAATCAAAATACGATGCGTGCTTGCCCGATGTAAACACAGCAGTGCTGTGTGTGTTGCTTGCATAGCGAACGTGGAGTGTTTGTAATTCTTCCATTACTAAGCATCCTTTAAGCTGTTTAATAACACCACCGTTGGTGTTTACTGTAAAACTAAATGCACAATAAAATTAATTAACATGTTGCAGATTTAAACGAAAGATGCTTTGTTGATTAATCATTGGAAGCACTCAGGCTACAATGGAGGATCACGTTCAAATGCTAACAGGAAGTTAGCATCAAAATTAGCATTGACTTGATTTCCTTTAAATAACGAATATTCACACAAAAAATGCTGTGGAAGCACATAAGGACACCACTATAGCACCACTCAAAGGCACATTTTCCCCCAAATCTGTGAAAAGCGAGTTAAATGCTCAAATGCAACTTTCTTCTATCTCATTTAAGTGTGTACTCATGCATGCACGGCACCACACTCCCCCTAAGAGGCTAACGTGCAAGAATAGTCATATTTGCTTTTAAAATTCTATCTATTATTTTTTTGTACTGTTCTTATTTTACTTCCTTACTCATTTAATTTATCAATTTCCTATGAAGAGTTCATTTTCAGACCGAAAAATTTATATTATGTAATATGAACTGAAGTAGTACATTTTTTAATTTATGAGCTGAACTTTGAACTAGTTTGCGTAGAAAATGAACTTTCCCAACACTGATTAGCGATCACTAGACCTCTATATATATATATATATATATATATATTAGCCAAACAATCATATTAAATGTTGCTACATTTACCTGCTATATGACACAACATTTGTTTAAATTTTGGTCATAGTGAATATTCACTGCACCAATTCCACAATAAACATTCAACTACAAAAAACAAAACAAAAAACCAACAACATGATCTTGGGAGGTGTAAAGCTGTCTGGAAAGTGAGACATCTAATAAGATCATTTAGTTTGCCGTAGTATCTCAAATCCCTGAGTCCTAACCCTATAAGCAATTACAGGATTTTAATAAGCCATATAGCCCCGGATCAATTAATCACAGAATGAATTAGTCCTCACCACACAACAATACAAACAGAGAAGGTACAAGCGCAGACGGAGACTGTAGGGACACACAGGTCATAAGGCTTAGAGAGGGTAATAGAAGTAGTGTGTTGCTTCATAATGTGTAATTTAAGGTACTGCGACCCTCCGAGTGCATTACAACCCAGGTGAAAGTCAATACTTGTGCTGATCAATAGTGAGTAAATTTTCATTTGAGATTTTCCAATCTTCTCTTCCATTGTATGTTTGCCACATTTTATGACAGACTTTCATAGGGACTTTTACTGAGATCAAAGTCGAAACTAAACAGTATTTATGCATCTAAACATACGTATGTTATTAGTTTTTCCATAAGAGAAATTTCCCAACATCAGCAAAGATGTTTGCCCATTGGAACGTTCTCCATTTACCTCGGCTACATAACCAATCAGCCTCAATTCTTTGTGTAGGTGGGGATGGTGGAGGGGTAGGAAGGGCCTCTGGGGTTTATCTGTGGAACATTCGAAGGATCTTCATGGAGGCAGGCAGGGTTTGATGGGTGAAGCACACTTTAGTGTGGTGAAAGTAGTATGACTAATGTGTGGAATGGGACATTTACATAGGAGAGGCAGACTGTGCTTGCAGCCTCCCAGAGGTATGTATGGCTGGCCCAGCGCAGTGTCTGCTGTCTGTCCTCAGGGCTCGCTCTGCCGCTTCATTTCCATGCTCCATTTTAGATCAAGGCTTCTCTAATATTTCCACATTATCCAAGAAGGCAATCTAAGATTGGAATTTGATCCACTTCAGAAAGCATGTGCACCAACCCTCCCCTTTTTAGTTTTTAACTTTTTTGTATTGCCTACCTGTGATGGCATGCAACAATTTGGATAATATACACAGTATTTTGAAATTAAATGGAAATACGCATACTGAAATTATTTCAATATGTAATTTAGATGGCACACTATTGCATTGGAAATGGGAGGAAACATTAATGATCAGTCAATTGGTGTTATTTACACAAGGACACTTCTGGTTCTTGTTCTGTAACCATAAAAAAAAAAAAAAAGATTTGATTGATACTATCAAAGAAGTGTCTTTATTTCGCTGGCAACCAATCCAGGGTGTACCCCCACTTTTTGCCCAATGTCAGCTGGGATAGGCTCCAGCTCACCTGCAAACCTAAAGTGGATAAGCAGTAAAAAAATAAAAAGATCGCTGGGCAATCTTTAATCTGTGTATTGCTTCATAATTGGGACGTTTTTAATATTTTGGTTAAATTATTTGGCTCCATGAGCGGTGGAATTAACCTAATCACTGTAATGGAGTTGCCTCTAAATATATGTTATGAGTACAGTGACTTACTGTATTTTATGCGATTTTTTTTTTCAACACACTCTTTCGTGCTGCTGTGCATGGTAAAACCAGCATTTTTGTTGCCTGGTGCAGTTAAAAAAGTTCACAATGTTTTCTTTCATTTCAAATGCAGCACGCCCTTCAAATACAAATACAAAATAGAAACAAGCAACTTGTCCATTTTTATCACCAGATTTGCCAATATGTGTCATGTAAATGAGGCTGGTCCAATTTCATTCATCCCTCGGGCTTGGATTGTGGGAAAAATGGACGTAAAAGAGAGACAAAAGGATTACATTTTTATGGTGAGTTTAAAACAGCAAGTCTATTGTAGGAGTGGATAATAGCATTTTTGTCTGCCTTTGTGCTTTACTTGTGTTGCTTCCTCAGCTTTGTCTGTGTGTTTGTCACTGCAGACTATGATTACCAGTCATGAACTATAATGGGTGAAGACTCACAATGCAGTGATTTTCAAGAAGATAGTCTTGAGTCTGTGGTTGGTTGCATGCCTCTAATCACAGGCTTTCTAGCTATCTCGCTAATATAATACAGTTGTACTCATAAGTTTACGTACCCTAGGGTAGTGTTTTGGTCAAGACTGATTTCAAGACATTATTGCGACAAGGGAGTATCAAGACCAAGACTTTTGGAGGTTGAGGCTGAGAGAAGACCAAGACTGTATTAAAATTAATTTATTTTTTCTTTATTTTAAACATACTTTCGGTTTGATGATTTTACATGAATTCCAAGAACTAAATCTGTTACAAGCTTGGTAGAAAAAGATAGAAGCAGAAGTAGATAAACCTGATTAATCACGATTAATTACGAATATAAGACACAATGTTTTCCAAATCTATACTTTCGGTTAGTCCACACTTGTGCGTGTCATTTTTACGAATTATTGACCAATCTAAAGTGTTGAAAGTTGTCTTGCTGTCTCTGAAGATGCAATGTTAATGGTTAAAAAACATGCAGTTTTTGGGGTCTTCTGAAAAGTGCAGATTCTTTAGGTACAAATGGTAAATGGTACATTATTTATACAGCACTTTTTCCACCTTACAAGGCCCTCAAAGTGCTTTACATTCGACTACGATTCAGGTACTTATGAGGCAGCATCAGGAGCAACTGGGGGTTCAGTCTCTTGCTCAAGGATACTTTGACATGGTCACAATGGCGTAGGATCAAACCCACGACCTCTAAAGCACTCCACCGCTGACCCACGCCGCCCCTAGATTTTGGCTCGACACCGGCGACATATGCATGTGCGTGCGTGTGTGTGTTCAAAGATAAATAGTGAAATGCCTATCCTTTCTGACCTTTCAGTAAAACAGTCATGCATCAGACATTTTTATGAAGTTTCTCCATTAGCAAGTGAAATGACTCAAGGAGCTGTAAAAAATACTGCATTGCTGTGCAATCTGCAATCTTTAGCTTAACACTGTCCAGATGGTGGAGTTGAGGTTTGATGTCCACAAGATGATACCACAGGCCCAAATGGCACTGCTCTGAACACAGTAGACTAATTCGCATACCTCCGGGACCACCATCTTCATTACCATTATAGGAAGAAAACATCTCCAATGTAATTAGCTTGGCCCTATGCAGGATGTTGTTCCTCCATTGACTTGGCCTGACATGACAACATGTCACTTCTGTTCATCTTCTATTCTCTAACAAACTTAAAACCTCTGCCTTTTGTCAAAACGACAAGTGATGACAATGATGCTGCCCATTACTCCATTGCATAACTGTAGAAATACACAGCAAACGGTGTACTTTTGTAACCGGACCTACTGGGAGAACAGTGGTGCATCAAAATGACAAAATTCAGCCTTCACCACACTTTCAAATTCCAACTTCTCACATGCCAATGCTTGTTTTACCAAGTGTGATTGATTGCTAATCCTGCTAATTTAACCCCAAATAGAAATGTAGTGCAGAAATGTGATGTTTGAAAGTGTTATATTATTTATTTGGTTGTTACCAACATAACTATGAGATTCATTTTTCAAAACTCATTTCCAGTTTAATACATTTCGTAGAAACTTTATTTGGACGTACGCCGCCATTGTTATTTACGTCGCAAGACATTCAGTGCGTAGTGACTTAAACTGGCGGCTGGCTCTCTGCCGAGCAATGTGAAACGCCTATAAAGAAAGCAAGGTAATGCCCAATTCACACTGACTGCGAAATTGACGTGGTGCGTTTTCCGTACGGCTGCCAGAAGGAATTGAAATCATTCGAGTCTGCGTGTCAATTTACACCAGCTCCAGGAACGGATGCGACGCTGTGGGAAGTTTCCTCAAGCATTCTATTTTTCCAGACGCCGCATGCGGATTTTCATGAAGCTGAAGAAATTACACGAGCCGGACAGGAAGTCAAGCGTCGGCATCAAGGTAGATCCGCTATATTTCAAAATAAAACCGTTTGCAAGCTCTTTTTTGGTGGGGCAGGGAAGCTAGCTAACTACATAGCATTACATGAGTCGGACATTTAAGACAAAACACGAGCTCAGAATAAATTCAACATGACAAAATAACACTATTTAAACACAAAACGTACAAGCAAGTGTGGCTATTGTTTACCAAATACGTAAATAACAATGGTGGCGTACATCCAAATGAAGTTTCTACAAAATGTATTAAACTAGAAATTATTTTTGAAAAATTTATCTCATAGTTATGTTGGTAACCACCAAATAAATAACATAGAGCAAACTTGCCATGACAGTCGGAGTTCCTTTTAACACTATTTTCCAGATTCTAAAAACATGCGTGTTAAGTTTATTGAAGAGCTTTTATTGCTCATAGGTGTGTAATGTAAATAGTTGGTTATCTAAATGTGTCCTGTGATTGGCTGACGACCAGAATGTACCCCGAAAGTCAGATGGGAAAGGCTTACCTGAAACCAACCATGAGGATAAGAACTTGTTTACAACTTGAATGTAAGGTTGGATTTAAAAAAACAAACAAAAAAACTATTTTTGAAAAATACTGTAATATTCCTCGGTCTTTATAGATACTTCTGTTACCTTACTTACATGAGAGATGGACTATTGTGAAGTTCTACGCTACTACAAATTACAACAATAATAAATTAGGAAATCAGTAAACTTAAAAGTTTCAATCGCAACATATTGTTAAAGTGTGTAGAACAGAGATCACCAACCTGGCAACCTTTTTGCATACTGATTAGTGCAAAAGGCAACTAATTTGATACACACTTTTGAAGTTTGCAAATTTGCTAAAATTACATTTAATAATGTTACTGTGTGTTATTGTTAACAACTAATAATATTCAACTTTGTGAAGTCACTAATCATGTTAATGGTTTCTCGCAATAGTTAGGAAACAAAAAAATATATGAACACGATTTTCATACATCTCTTCTAGTGTTCGGCTTTTTAACTGATTACTTCTAAAACATTCCTATAAAATGACAATGTCCTATCATTTGTGAGCTACTTTTAGAATAGATTCATGCAGTGCTTGCGGGGCACCACATTGGTGGCATGCATGCTATCCTATATTTTAGCATGCATGCTACCGTTTGTTTTTAGCATACATGCGCCCAATAATGCGGTGCATTTTATGGATGGTTAAATACAGAAATAGCACCCATAAATGAGACTGCGCCTTTTTTGGTTGCGGAAATACGGTATCTGTATTAGCTTTAAAAAAAAATCATCCCAATGTGACAGTATGGTGTGGAATGACTTCAGACAGGTTTGTGGGTGGGTCCCTTTATCCCTGGGGATACCATGAATGTTGTTGAATGATGTAAAATACTGAATTTTCATGCACGATAGCGTTCCTCCAATTTTGTTATTGTTGTTCATGAATGGCTGAATGCCCATTTGAGTGGTAAGCTAGAAGTCCTGACTTAACACCCTGCGATTTTTTTCTGTGGAGTTGGTTAAAGGAGCAAGGCTATTCTACCAAAGCAACAACTTTGGAAGAACTTGAAAGGTGAACATGAGAGAGAAGTTATGTCTTCCATCCCACAAGTGCTCCTTGTGAAATCAGTTAATGCAGTTCCCAGGCGGCATGATGGTGGGTAGGTGGCTAATGCGGGTACTCATAACACATTTTAAATAAAACTCCATGCAATACACTTTCTTCTCATGTTCATTTCTTGTAAGAATTGTAGTCCAGAAATGAATTACAAGTACTTAAAAAAAAGGAGTTACTTTTTAATCACCCTGGAGAACTTAAGTTTGAAGCGCATGCATTTTGAAGCATGCGCACCACGATGCCTCAGAGAGACTTCACAGGCCCACCCCAATTACTACAGCGGCAAAGTTCTTCTCCTTCAGGTACCCATAGTAGAAAAATGGTGGCAAGATGTCAGCCTCCTCTAAGGCGTGGTCCGACCTATGTAGAATAATTAGTGATTACTAGACCTACGATTATATATATTTTAAAAAATGTACGGTGATGTGATAGAACTAATTTTTTGCATATTAAATGAAATTAATTAATAGTGTTTTTTTGTATGTTTTTTTTTTTTTAATGAATGAACATTGAACAATCAAAAAATTGTACACACTGTCCCTTTAAGTTTATAAATGCAACATCTGGTATAACAACTCATTAAATGTTGACAATATTATGAAATATATATATATATATATAAACCTTAAATAGACCCCCTACTTTGTGATAACAAACACCAAATGGTTTTCATTGGTTTCTTTCTCATTATACTGTATATCTTTCTTTTGATCTCAGTCTCGCTAGCATATTCCCATATCTTCATTTCAGTCACAGATTCCACAGGTCTTGTCGGTTCAGTGCTACACAGCATGCAGTGGGCAGTAACAACAAACTAAAGCACAGGGGACAAAGTGGATGCATTCTTTCTCAGGTCCACAAATAGCAGTTTCAAATAATTCTGGTTTAAAAAAAACACATACAGTGCAATTCATTTTGAAGGTTGTATTCATGTTTATTAAATTACAAAAGAAGTACATATAATTTCACCATTTTGCCAACATTGTAGGGAAGTCCATCACCTTCCAGAGCTAATGTTCTACCGTCAGTATTTTTGTAAATTTAAGTATTGTATAAATCACTCACTCAAGGACATGAAATGCTCCCTTAATCAAAAGGGTGAATACAGATTGAAATGTACAAAATGTGAAACAAATTACCAAAACAAACTAATAAAGGGTAGGTACAAGAAGGGCTATTTTCACCCTATGTGTCAATAGAATAGTTGGTGATAGTATCTTTAAATATACAACATTAACAGTTGAAATAGCATCTCGCCTCAGTCCGAGGGATATCCTGTACAATATATTAACTTTATGCTGATTTCAACTTTTTTAACTATTACATTATGAGTTATTTTGTTTGTCCTGTTTAAATCTAGATATTAGATCTGTTTCGGATTATACAAATGTGTTCCTGGGTTTTACACATCTAAAATGCAAACCTAAATTGCAGGCAAGACAGTCAGACTTAGGGAGTAACATAATACATGTACCGGCGTTACGTAATCAGATAAATAAAAACTTTTTTTAAACTGTATTCTGTTACAGAACAGGAAAAAAAAACAGAGAGAGAGAGAGAGAGAGAGAGAGAGAGAAAGAGAGGCCGGTGTTGTATTCGTGTAGATGTCGTGCGTTCCACACCCGCACGCGGCCCGTTTAAAAAGCTTCATGGACGAAAGGAGGAAGTGACGACCGGTATTCACTGTTTGTAAACTTGCTGAAGGACCGATTTATCTTTAACAAAGAAAATGTTTGAGCTGAGAGTCCTGCTCCATGCTACGCTTAGCTTCTTGCTAATAGGAATAATGTGAGTTACCTGCCGAACAAATCTCTCTCAATTCACTATTTAAATGCCATACACAATATACACGGCTAAACTCGTGACTGAGAGAAAAGTTTTGCAGTTGATACCACACATGGTCATCCTCATATTATTATTATTAGTGCATGCATGTGTGTGGGTGAAATGAGCTACCATGGGAAATGTTGCATTGGTGGAGCATGCATGATGTAGAAAAAGCTTTAATATTACCTTTTTAAACTGCACCAATGCACCTTTAATATCTACTAATACTAATACTACATTTTTTAGCAACTTGTAACTGTAACGGAATACATTTTAAAAGTAACCCTCCCAACCATGACAATAGTAATCCAATATTTGCTATAGTAAATGCAGCACCATGAATGGCTCATGGGAAGTTGTACTGTGGTGTCTCCAACATGGGTAACACCGAGCAGAGAACTTGGCAGAGAGCGAACACGAGCGTGGGTGAAGCCTCCTTGACCCTAACATAGTGGCTGTGGAGGGGCGGGGGACGCTAAGTGCTCTGCTTGTCCAGTTCTGGCAGGTGAACTGGCAGGGGCTTCACCCCGAGGTTGGAGGGTTCAATTGTTGAACACTGGCACTGAATAGGGGGTTCTGGGATAGAGCCTGCATGGGCATGTGTGCATGTCATTTTGCAATAATGCGTGGTTGTTGGCTTGTAAAAGAACATATACATGAGACACATACTCACCTCTTGTGTGTATGTCTGCCTCGTTTAGCTCCTAAATGATCACACCTTGGTAGTACCACGTGGCAGATGGGGACCCTCGGCCCTTTCTTATAGCAGATGAACATGCATGAAGGGCCCTCTAACCTTTTTGTCGTCTCTGAGGTGCCCTTCTAAGCCATCTGATTGGCTTCACCAAGTTGAAAGGGTGTAAAGATCTTGCCCCCCCGGACCAGAGTGTCAACCTGGCATACAAGTAAGTGACAAAGAGGACAGAGGGATTCAGTGGATATGAGGCTACATGACTTTGAATTCATTCTAAAGAATAACTTAAAAAAAACAAACATAAAATCTTAAGTAAGATATAATTTCTTACATTTAACCTAAATTTGCTTATTTTGCTTTGACAAGTTTTTTTTTTAACTTAAAATTAAATTGTCAGACAAGATCATTCTTCTTATTTTAAGCCACTTATTACTTAATTATCTTATTTTATCAAGCAGTCTTGGAATTGAGTGTTAACAGCCAGTTTTAAGTGCTGTGAGGCTTAAAACAAATATTTTCCACATTTTAAGATGATTACTAACTAACATGAATGGCCCTGAATTGGAGTTTCATAAATTGAATTTTCTTGAGATTTTGCATAATCTAGTAAGAAGATAAATGGAAAATTACTAGTGGTAGTCTAGTCTAGTCTAGTCTAGTGGTAGAGTATTTACCCTCAGACTGGGAGGTTGTGGGTTCCATCTGTGGCTAGGTCATAGCAAAGACAATAAAAATGGGTCCTATTAACTCCCTGCTTGACACACAGGCTAAGTTGCCCAAATGTAAATGAATACTTACAGTATGTATTTGAAGAAAATATAGTTCTGTATATTACAGCTTGAAAAAGTAAATATGACTTATTTTTAGTCTAAAAGTGGTATTTTTTGGACCACTGTGGTTGATATGGACCTAGTATTATTTTCTTATTTTTTTAAATCTTATAGGTAAATTTAAGTAACATTTTCTTGTTCTGTTGGCAGGTAATTTATTATTGTTATTTAAGTAATAATTGTCTTATTTTACTATATTTTGTTTTTAAATTTTCTACTGTCCTTTTTGCATAGCTCTCAATATTGAGAGCGATTTCCCCATGTGGAAACTGTGCCAAGTCAGATTTTCTTCCAGCTTCAACTTCCTCTTTGCACTTTTATCTTCCACCTTAAAAGTGTGTATGACGAGTTTATAATTGTACCTCCAACTCATGTTGGTGTGTGCCACATGGAAGGAGAGGAGACCATTATTGGCATTCCTACCTCTGTGTGGCAGCCGGCTCATTCTCCTCTCGTCAGTGTGAGAGTTGACAAAGAGAGCGCCAAGCGTTTCCAATCCTTCACTTTTTTTTTTCATTGCGGCCTGTGACAAGACGAAGGCGAGATGTATGCGTGTGTGAGTGTTTTGGATTAGTGTCTTGCTGCACAATAAATCTTTGTTAAACAAATGCAAAGCAGATGGCACCGTGGTGTCTCTACCGTTAGGAGAGAAAAGAAGGAGAGAGAAGAGGGCAGGAGAAAGAAAGCCTCACTCCTTATTCTCATCCTCCCGAGATGCACTGATCATGCACATTACACAGAGTGTGACTGCGATGAGCCACAAAACGCTTTTATCCCTAAGTGCGAGCCAAAGGTGGTGTCTGGATGCTGATGGACACCCAAACACATTCTGTTCATGAGAGGGGGAACATTTTGTTTATCAAACAGGGGCTGTCAGCGTGCCTGCAGATATTAAAGATAGAGCTGACATTTCCTGGCCCAGTGCACATGAAAAAGACGTGACCAGGCCATGCGGCGTATTAGAGCAAGGTAAGGGAAGGTAGAGGACGATGTTCTGTCTCTACCTTTTCATGTAGACGTGGCCTTTTCTACACGAGGCCAGGCGCGCTTGGCCCCGCCTGTCGCTGATAGTTATAGATCCTTCTCAAAGGCCTTGCGTGTTCTGTGACACAAAAGAACAAGGGGGGCCCTGGGCAAAATTGTGCACAGGAGCAACACTGCAAGACAGCCGGAGACAATCGCGTGGTGAGACTGATTTGCTCGTCAGGAGGAGACACGCATGGAATTCAGCCGCCGTTGTCCACATCTGACAAGTCTCATGGACAGCGGGAGGGCTGCGATTGGATTCAGGGCAAATGTAAAAATTCCTCTGTTTATACTTCTTGATGAGTTATTTATTTTTTGCTCATTATAATATTCAACCTGACATCATGTCCAGTCGGCCATGTGTAACCCCTGTGAAATATCATGGAATACACGTTTAAAAATAAGAATAAGAGCGAGCAGAGTCATAATTATGATGATAGGTGACAGTGCTAGTGAGCGGACATCATTACAAATGACAGTGGCCTGTGTGTTTATATTTGTATGCAGCAGCAGAGTCCTACACAGAGCAGAAAATGTGCTCCTTTGAATCACCGTACACATTGCTCACATGTGAGACTGATTTGAAGTCCTCTGCTTTTAACATCCACCATATTTTAACTTCATTGATTGAGGAATGGTATTAATGAACTTATTATGCAGCATTCACTAGAGATTTGATTATTTACATACAGCACAATGTCAAGTGACGGGAGCAATCATCCATGTGGATCAGTTCAACATCAAGGCATGATCCACACAAAAATAAAATAAAAAAACAAAGGTCTAAACTGTGGCACATATTTTTAGAATCAAAGGCAATCTGGGAGGCAAGATTTGAAAATTTGATTGCAGCATGGCAGTTTTTATTCCTTTCATCTTATTTGAAAATGGAGGTAAAGCATCACTTAACAGTGGAGCTAAGCACACAATTACCTGAGTACCTGTTCCTGCTGCAATTACAAGCCCAAGACAAATAATTAGTCTGACAAATGACTGCTGGGCACGTCGCCCTTGTTGTGGTTGAGTCGTCTAATTTGGAGCCTCGACTCTGAATGCTGGCACTGTGGCAGTAATTAGTGACAAAGATGGAACTTTACACCGTAGCCCACTGTGGATGTGCATAAAAGGCAGCCTTAGCTGAACGGTGATAGACGGACAGTAACTGTTCCGTCTTGGAAGGTGATCGTCAGTGCTTTGAAAATCAACTGCAAAAAAAGTACTTTTTTAATTGTGCAAACTTTATGAAAGGGTGGCACACGTGCTGAGGGAGGAACTACATATCTTATACAATGTTGGTGCACACAGCAGATTGAGAAAAAATATGTGTTTTCTATTTTTTTATGTTTTTACTGTCCTACACAAAAATGTTCCCACTTTATTTGGAAAAGGGTATTTTCCTTTATTTGTTGTTTAATGTATGATGGACACATTCCCCCTGTCTACAAAAAAAAATACTGATCTGATCGGCTGGATCGGGATCGGACAATATTTAGCATTTTATGCAAAATCGTTTTTTAGCAGTAATGTCTTAATTTGCCCGATCTATCAATGACGTCATTGATCGGCTTCACAAAATAAGACATTACATCTTATATTTAATGTTAATGTTTTCAACCATAAATTTCAATTGTCGTCGATTATATTTGGGTTTTCACTATTCGTGGGGTGGGCCAGTATATATATATATATTTATTTATTTATTTATTTTTAAAGTACATAACTCCACATGTGTTCATTCACAGTTTTGATGCCTTCAGTGAGAATCTACAATGTAAGTAGTCATGAAAATAAATCAATTAAATTGCATGAGAAGTTGTGTCCAAACTTTTGGCCAGAGTTAAATGACATCCCATGTGGAAACTCATCCCATCAGTTTGCGAATGTCACATGACCAAAACTCAGATACAACAGGTGAGCCGTGATTGGTCGTTACCTAAGCCCTGAGCAACTGTGATGTCATTTTCAGTCGACAGCAAGTGAGAAAATGGCCGCCCCCTGAGATGGATAAAAACAGGTGGATTTTGATGCTTAATGCATATTCCATCCATCCATTTCTTGAACCTCTTATTCTTCACAAGGGTCGCGGGGTCGCTGGAGCCTATCCCAGCTGGCTTCGGGCAATCGCAGGGCTAATTCATATTCCACAAATGCAATATGAATCAGAATGCCGTGTTTAGACTACTGCGGGCTCATACATGATCCAACATATTATTGTAAAGAACATTTTTGTGTTGACTTCCCCTCTAATGTTTGTATACACATATTTGGGTTTTTTGGGGTGCCTTTAGATGGTAAATATGGCCAAAGGTAAAGATTTTCATTATACCGACAGCGAGATCAGGGCCCACTGGCGCTCAATTTAATGAAAACTGGACACAAAAGAATTCCACAGACATGTAATATTATATATATTTAAAAAGTGCACATTATGTCTCCTTTACCAATTTCGGTCGGTCCTTCCCTGCAGACTGAGCCCACAAAAGGGTCTCACCAATATGCGGGCACGTGTGTGTGCTTGTGTGAGTTCATGTGTCACCGTGGCCTCAGCATCAATATGAAGCTACAGAAGTCTGGCTTGTGAGAGACTCTGCACGCCGTGCCTGATCTCACAGACAGCAGAAGCCCACCTGCCAGCCTGCCATGTCTCCCCAGCGAGAGACTGACACCATATTGTCAATGCCACAGATTGAACGCTGATCTTTTTTACAACCCCCCCCTTTACCCCACCCTCCATGTCACTCCATCTGCCATCATCTGTATACTGTCTGCACATGCACCTGTGTGTTTTCGCTCTTTCCTGCCTGCCTGCCTTCATTCACTCAGTCCCGCTTGTCACATCTGACAGCGGCTTGTCAAATGTTCTTGGAGCTGCGGGCTCATCCGTCATTAAATGGCGACGGAGAATTGCAATCATCTCTATCAGCGTCTTCAGGTGGTGTCGGTGCCTTCTCAGACACCGGCGTGTCGACATAGGAGGCCTTGCTTGTGGGAGGCATCATTACTTGCACATCTGTCAGATTTGAGTAAAATGTTGCACAGTGGTAGGAGGGTGGGTAATGTGGGGAAGGAAGCTTGCATAGGCAAATTCAGGACAATAGAGTCAAGTCACAGAATTAATTTGAACTGTCGCCGATATCACACATCAAGCCTTGTCTTAACACTGAGCGTATGGTTGAATGCTCGTACGGTACTGTGGAACCTCTTAAGTCAAGCGCCCCTCACGTCATAGAGTTCATACTCCTCACAAAAATGTGTAAAAAATATGCCTCTAAACAGTGATTGATCTATTTTTAGTTATATATCTTGTTAATTTATACTTGGATTAAATCTCAAGAAACATTGAGGGTTCTAATTTGGTAGACTGACATAAGAATGAGTGCAATTTAATTTTGGTGCCAGGGACGATCTAGTCAAGCATGTTTGGGGTCGTGTTGCGCCTCACTGGGCCTTCCAGCTGCGCCCAGTGTAAAGATGGGCGCATCTAAATTTTCGTGCCGTGGCAAATATTTTTTAGACGTGCTATGCCTTGCTGGGTGTTTCCTCAGTGCATATAGAAATTGGTGACAAAAAGTAAACTAAATTTTAGACTCGCAAAAGCAAGGTCTATCTAGTGGTGAGGGTGGCGTAATGCAATTTTGGTGGATTCGATTTAGGCGCAGGCAGACGGATTCGACGCTCTGTGGACTTTGTGGTTGATGTCATTTATTTCATTTGTAAATATGACAACAGTATGGGACAATCCCTCTGAATCATTGTAGAAATCAATTCATTGAACAAATTATAATCATTATCATCATAATAGCACCGCCCTGACCGCCTGGCACAACTGTTGTGGCGGGGATTACACATGGACGCACGGTTATAAGTGCAATTAAGGGAGTCTCTAGTTGCTAATGTGTGGTTGACTACATTACCTGCAAAGACAGAGCTTTGCCTTTTAATCTCTTTCTATTTCTGCAATATCAAGCACAGTGTAGTCCGGCATACTGCGCTCCGACCGACCTAATGTTGATGCAAATGAGGAATGCCGCTTTCGCTAAACTTTTTAACAACTGTTAAAATTGGTGGGCCAAGCCATCCTTTGAAACCTTACTTTTAAAACCTGAGGTTACACATTCTGACAGATGAATTTTTCAACTCAATTTTGAAGCGTTTGTTAAAAATTGTGCGCTCGTATGAAAGCCAAACCCTCATTTAAAACGTAATGTGAAATTTTCAACAATATTGATTGGCTAGGTAAAGGCTACGTTCCACCCAATTCTACCTGTGCAAAGTCTACAGAAATACAAAAAAGAAAAAAGAAAACTCTACCCATGCGCACAGTTAGAATACGCTTTGCGCTAGACTTAAGATCGGAATGAAAATAAGGCCGTTAGAGTACAGTCTGACCTAATTTTAAGTGAAAAATCGTCGCTGCTATGTGAAAAGCACTTATGTCCATTGTTGTCAATTTTTTACACTTTTATGTTTTTGGGATGAAACTGAATGCAGACATCCCAAAAAATGTAAAAATGTGTGGGGAAAAACAAACAAAAAAAACAAAAATTGACATCCTAATCATATGTTTCATGTTTGTCATCACTGGTATTTTTGTTGTGACAAAAGCAAACAAACAAACAAACAACAAATATGAGAGTTAATATTAGATGCCCTGTCAGGTAAAATTGTGGGATTTGCTGAAGTCACAGTCACATGGAAATTTTACAAGTTTATTTTTTTCCTATGTTTTTGTTGTTTTGCATATCGTCACTTTTATGTGAAAAACACTTATGTCCATTTGTGTCTTTTTTTTCCAAATTTTTACGTTTTTGGGATGTCTGCATTCAGTTTCATCCCAAAAACATTTAAAAAAAAATGTTTTAAAAGAGAGACAAAAATTGACATAAGTGTTTGATTATGTTTGATGATTAGGACCAAAAGACACTTTTAAAAACCAATTGATTTGAAAGCTTTACATTAAAGGAAAATGTTATTCTCTTTCCTGGCTGCTGCGTAGGAATTTAGCTAAGGCACAATTTACAATTTCCTTCATTTCCTATGGCAAACATTTGTTCAAAAGCCAAACATTAATCAGCATCCCCGATCAGATTATGTTCAACCTAAGAGGTTACACTCTATTCATATTTATATTTATATTAATGAAACAATCAAACAATTCAACCCACACCCATATATTTGGATTCTCATAGGACCATTTGGGGTAAGTGTTTTCTAATGCATAAAGGAAAACATTTCACAGAAATATAGGCCTGACCTCTCCATGCTAATTAAGCGGAGGTAAAGCTGTCGAGTGTTGCCTGCATGATCTCGACAGCTTTTGGAGGCCACGTCCGACTCCCTCAAGTGAGTCACAAGGGCCTTGGGGCGAAAACCTCCAACCAGGCAGGCAGACAGACATCTACTCTGGAGGCCAGTACACACACACACACACTGCAACAAAGGTGTGGAGCCAAGCAAAACTTAATTAATAGCTCTAATTATACATTTATGGCTAATTATTCTTAGAATACATAGATGTTCGTAATTTGTTGTTTTTCCTTATGGAGCCAAATAACCTATAAATGTTGAACACAACGTAGAAAAAAATATGACAATAGCACCTAATGAACAAAGCCCTCTGTTCTTCTCATTGTGCTATCTGATCAATTTATTTCTGTTCTTCAACAGCTCTAATCTTACTCCCACTCCCTCCTGTGTTGTGCCGAGAAATATTTTTGCACTTCAGAGATAAAAATCACAGTCTCCTCAACCACTCGTCTTCTTTTGTCTCCGTTTCACACAACATGGAGATAACACACCCACGTGTGACAAGTCCACCCACATTCATCAAACTTCACTTTGCTAGCCATAGAAAACAAAGGGATGACTCTTTCATGGGAAAGTGGACCAGAGAGCAGTCATTGCTTTCCAAGAGGCTAAAACAGCTTGAAACTGAGTGCACGTCATTTGGCACAGAAAATGTACGGATGTTCTCGTAACCACTTGTGACATTTACTATAAGTCAACATAATATGTGTTTACATTACAAATATACAGTTTGCCTTTACATTAAACAACATTGTTAGTCATGATTATTTGTATTCATTTTACGTTCGCAAAATCCAATTCAATGTAATACAAAGACCTGCAAGTGCCTATACCATTAGTACTTATGATACATAAAAAAAAAACTAAAAAAACAATGCAGATATTTTTTGAAATTACATATATATATATATATATATATACCAACTACAGCAAATTTCCTTAAAATTTAATGAAATTAATGGCAATTATATTGTTGTTTCAACTTGTTAATAAAAGTCATATTGCATTGAGCACACAATAAAATGAATATTTAAAAAAAATCAATAAATACAATGAAACAAATAATCCAGTGGCCAGAAAAAAAGTCCCAATCAAAATATGTAATTGTACAACTTATTTTTAAGGAATACAGTGAAGTGCAAATAATTCAATTCAATACAATAGGGCTTCAAGTAATTTAGTAATCTTCCATGTTAAGAATTCCTCAAGCTCTTTAGTGTGTGATGTTTAATTATATCTAGTTTTGAAATCATGCTTTTAATTTGAAAGGCTGCTCTGTATTTTCGTTTCCTGTTTCACGTTCTCTGTTTATTACAAATATAATGTAGTATGTATAAGAGCTATAATTAGCGTCTGTGAGGGCTGTAAACAGCACGGTTCAATTTTTAGGACCGCAGCGGTAGACGAGGCAAACACGGCGAAGTTACATGAGCTACAAACATATATAACACACATTAAACTACAGATGTAGGTGGTATTACTCACAACAAGAGGACTTACTTATTCTCAGTAACGCACACCCAAATGGCGCTGCCGGAAGTAATGAAATGATCAAGTGTTACCTCATAAGGAGACACACAGGAAATGAATGAGACGGAACAAAACTTTTGATCCCCCTAGTTTTTCTGACAGTTCCCGACCGAAAAATAGCCACAAGAGAGGGGGCATAGGATCAGTATCGATACCCGTTGCGAGTACCGATACCATGAAATGTGGCTGGTATTGATACGAATACCTGGTATCGGTACTCGCCCATCCCTAAAAAAACAAAAACAAAAAAAGTGGTATAGATTATATAGCCAGTGAATCTCTATTACACCAAATTTTGCTTTTTCCATATGATGTCATGTGTCCTCTTATTTATTTTTATAACAATATGATCAGCCAAACCTGTCAAGCGTGCTTGCTTTGTTGTTCTGTAGTTCAGTGTATGTGTGTGTGTTGGGCGGAGGGGGTTGCATTGTGTGCACCATAGTATTTGGTGAAGGCATTTTTTAAAGAAATATTTATCAAGGGAAAGATAATGTAAAAGCATTTATGTGTTAGACTGCTGAAGAGTAACTAATTGATTGAGTCATTGATGATTATGATTAAATTTAAATTCTATGTGATTAATGTACACTGTCTACACATTTTCCAATTTAAATTGATTTATTTCATTGTTTTTTTTATTTATTTAGCAGAATTAAGAGAGTTGAAGATAGATGATTAAGAGTAATGGATTAAATGTATTGACATTTTAAGTATCGTTTAAAAGATGCATTACTTTATATGCCAAGGACTTTTAAAGGAGCTTTTGTTCCATTTACCACTATTATTTAAGCCACATTGACCTTATACTCATGGGCCACTTCTGCCTGAGCCCTCAGTGAGACGTAGACCCGATTACTTCCAACTTTTTTCCTTTTGGTTGTAGCTGAACATCAATGTCTTACCACACGAGATACATACTTTTTTTGTATAAGAAAAAAATAGTGGTTGATAAGAAATATTTATTTTAGACCTAAAATTACAAAATATTTACAACTCTTGGAAAAAAATTAAATAAGAGATCACTTGACTTTAGCAAAAATGGGTGTGGGAACTAAAATGGCTCTTTTCTTGATCCAAAATACAACAACCTTCATTTTAAATAAGTGACAACAACAGCATGAAAAAATGTTCCTTTTTATAAAGATTTTAAGCTCATAACTTCAGGTTGAATAAAAGTACAGATTTAATAACATATTTGTTAGGATTCCAATAGTGAGAGTAAATCAGAGGCCATGATGGGTACAATCCGTACATGTTCTCTTGGATACTGGCAGAAATGTTTCCAACACTGTTAGAATTACTGGATGCCCTCACTTGAGTAAAAACAGTCCCACTTTTGAGTAAATCTCAAGGTAAAGATTCAAGTGACGTACAGAGTGAAACAAAGGCACTAAATGACCCCCTCCAGATGAGGTACATGCAACCTGGCAATACCGAAGAGAGCAAGGAAAAAGGTCAAGGTAAAAGTGGACCAGAGATTTAAAATGTTCATCACAATCACAGCTTGCCATCAGCTATTAAGCGTCCGGCAGCAGACAGCCGCACAAATCCTGCTCTGACTGCCTCTCACAAAACCTCCTTATCTCACCTGTCCACCTGTCCCGCTCACTCGTCCATCTTCTCCAGCGGCAACTATGATTGCATCTTTAGTGTTACTACCCAAGTGACAGCTCTGCTGCAAAAGCAACATAAAGCCAGCCATTAAAAAAGTGTATTTATTATTTTTGAGACACAAGGAGACAGCAAAGAGGATTGCCTCTTGCTTCGACCACGCAAGGATACAATGATGGAGATGATGGTGAAATCAGCAGTTCTGGGAAGAAATATTGGAGGGGAGAGGGCCAATGCAATGGGAGTTTCTTCCCTTTTTTTGGGGGGGGCTAGCATATGGATTTAATGTTTAATGTGCTTTAAATAAAAAAAGTGGGCAAAAGGTACAAAAGTTATAATTATTTTTTCTTTCTTTCTTTCTTTCTTTCTTTCTTTCTTTCGTTCTTACATATATAAATTAGTGCTGTCAAAGTTAAACCAATAACTAATTAATTAATCACAAAAAATTATTGCATTATGGTAATCATGTATTAACGAAGATTAATCACACAATTAATTTTGACTGCAGATGATTCTTTAGCTGACAGCGGATGGTTACGTCAAAGGTAGCAGAGGTTGTGTTTGAGCAATAAAAATAAACTACATACATTAAAGTAAAACATTTAATAAATGTTTGCGTATGATAGTCAGAATATTTGTTCATATCAAACTATTGGGGTCTTTTTTTCCCATTTTAAATTATGCAAGTAATTAACTGATTAGCGTGTGCAGTGGATCATTTTTTTTGAAGACTTCCTCATAACATCAAATGTCAAAAAAATGAACACATAAGAGGTGCACTTTAAATTTGGTGGGCAAAAAATGTTGACAAAAAGCCTTTTTAGTTAAGCGATTAATCGTAATTAATCACATTTCTAAGATGTGTTTAATCTGACTAAAAATGTAATCGTTTGACAGCTTTGATATAAATGTAAAAGTAATGCTTTGAGTTCCTGAAAGCACAATGCGAACATGAGTGCTGTTAATTTTAAATAATTAAGTCAAATGTTCTGTATGTTAATGTCTGTTTTTTTTGGTCATCACATGCTTTTGTGTAAAAGGCTGCCTCTTCCTCAGAACAATAGTTCAGTGCGGCTGCAAAGCCCTAAAGCATGTTTCTCCTCTGCTACTACTGATGCTATTTGTGTTGTCTTGTTTGGTGCCGGCGGCATAAAGGACTCTCAAGTCAACGGGTGTCGCGTTATTTCCACCAGGCAGCCACCCGTTTCCCAGGCCAACATGCGTCACGCTTATTGACGGACAAAGTTCCACGTGTTTGCGCCGACAACCCTGTCGACTTGCAACTCCCCTTTGCCGTGCTAAGATGCATGGCTACAGAATGAGGTCAAGCCTGCATAATGACCCAAACGAGTCAAGATTCTCTGGATTAGATTATTTCAAACAGTTTTCCCGCCTGGCGTTTTGACAACAAATATCCCCGAGCCAGGCAGTGATGGTCATTCCCTGGCTGCTTCTGACACTGTAAAAACAATGTGTTGATTTGAATTTCACGTTAAAGCGCTCGTCGCGTCCACACGGCTTACGCGCAAAGATATGTCATTCCGGGGGTTAGGCTAATTCCAGCCAGGCCATTTGAGTTGATGTCAGCGGGCGCAGGAGAAAACGCAGCTGACCTCTGATGTCCCGTGCTGCTGGGCTGTGTTAGAGTTGAATGTTCACCAAATTTGCTAAATCTGACTTATTTATTCCCTCCAACGTCGACTTCCTTATGGCGTGTCTCGGAGACGGGGTGCACCGTCCCATGACAGATGAGCCGGCCTCCTTTCCTGCCTCACTAGCAAATGGGCGCTTTAGTGCTCTTTTGATGCAAAACGATGGGAGGCAATGTGAGCGTTTGGCTCAACAATAAAACACATTGCCTCCTCTGTCAGTCTCCTCTTCAGGAAGCATTTGGTGGAAATGTTGTCCTAATCTGCCTTGTCTGTGGCCGCAATTATCAAGCCCACAATATAGCCAGGCCTCTTCTTACATTGTCTCTCCTTTTGTCTTTTGTCTTTTTGTTCTCCTTTCTGTCTTTTGATTCTCGCGGATTGAAGAAGAACAGGCCCGATTGTCTTGCCTGAGGTGAGATTTCATAGGTTTACATATCAAAGTCTATAAATAGATAAGAGCTTTTGAAAGCGAACGTGAGCACGGCAAAGGAAGTGTTTATGTGTGCGTACGCGCACGGGTGTTGATTTGCGCCTGGGAGTTTTATCCGCTTGGCCCGATGCGGATGCGCGTGCGCGCGCGTGTGTGCTAAGACGGAGAGGCTTCCCCCACTTGCGTACACAGCGAAAAGAACCTCCACCAAAACAAAAGGGATTATGGCGTTTCAAGGGTGTTGTGTTTGCTATGTTTATTCACATAGCTCATGGGGCTGCGCAGGACCCGCAATGAATGTCAATGTCAGGAAGTGAAAAGGCTGCAACACAAGATAAATATGATGAACAATAAACACAGATTAAGGCTGAATATGTCACGCTACATCATGGGCACATTCTCATGAGTCTCATGACATTAAGTAACCCTCCAAGTGTTGACATGATCACGTTAAAAAACGATGATGGTTGTTTGCCTGCAGTGCGCTGCCAGAGACAAGACGTTATTTATATGGATAGTTCGGCCAATTCCGGTGTCACACCTGTTTAATCCAGCCCAGGAAGTAGCCGTGCTAGTATGACGAAAACTAACGGAAAGACTAACATTTTAAAAACAATTTCATTGACAAAATAAAATAGAAACGAAAATGGTTAAAAAAAAAAAAAAACGAAAACGAATTGCTCAGCACAGGTGATATCATCTTCAGTCGACAGCAAGTGGCAAAAATAGGTTTTAAAGGTATTAATTGTACATGACAAATAATAAAGTTATCAAATTCATTCTGGACAAATTATTATCTTTATACTGCTGAAAATGGCTCAATGAGTCAAGAATCCCTAATTAAATGTATTTATTTTGATATCAGCCAGAATAATGACGTTTGAAAGTGTGTCACACAGAAGTGATGTCATCGAGCAGCAGCCAATGAAAAAGCACCTTCAGATGACATCGCTCCGAGGCGACAAATTTGCCTGCTTGGCTTTTGGCTCCAATTGCTCGACTCGCCTGCTTTTTCATTTAATTCTGCCGAAATGCAGTGCTGGGTAAGAAATTAGTTACTTTTTCATTTTACCATGGTGTTTATTAAAAACTGCGCACAAGTAATACACTTTTTTTTTTTTTTTACGAAAACTTATACTGAAACTATCACTTTAAAACCAGTTGGGTCAAAAGTAACCCAATTATGGATCAAAAATGGACCGATTCACTTTAGGGGTCAAGTTGACCCAACTTTGAGTCAAGAAATGGGTCTTTTAGTGTAAAACAACTCATAAATATTGGTCAGATCCTTTACTTGGGTCAGAAAATTGGGTCATTTTGTAAAAAACAACCCAGAAAGTTAGGTCAAATTGACATAAGTATAGGATTGGTCCATTTTTGACCCATAGTTGGGTTATTTTTGACCCACTGTTTTTAGAGTTTAACTAAAACTAAAACATTTTTAAGTAACTAAAACTAATAAATACCAACAGAACCACCCTGAAAACTAATTTAAACAGCAAAACTCAAAACAAAATAAAAACTTACAAAAATGAAAATTCCAAAACTATAAAAACCCTGGTATGACCACACGAGGCAGAGATGAATGTCTGCTGTTTCTGAATAAACTGATTAGTATTCCGCAGCAGGTGTAGCCTCAATTGCAGGTGCAGCAATCCTGACTATTTATGTGTAGGAAGTACAATAACTACGTAATGATGCCTCAGCAAACCTTTCTTCCCTGCATTTTGCCAGGAAAGAGTAAAAAAAAAGAAAGAAAGTGCACCAATATTCCAACGCATTAGTTACCATTGGAGCCTTAACTTTAAGTTAACCGATTGCTTCCCCCTCCCCTCCTTTTTTTTTTTTTTGTATTTCCACATCTAATTACACTTTCATTCATCAATGTTGATTAATAGGTCCTGTGGCATGCCTGCCTCATTTTACTCTCAATTAAGCTGGTTGATGCATGTTCTCATCAAGCAAGATGCATTGGCCTGGTTTACTTGAGGCGCTATTAGTGGACACTGTAATTAGTATCCCAGCACATAGAACTTCCCCCACCTCCTGAGCCCCTCTCCCAAAGCTGCCATCCTTGGCCTCTTTTAATGCCTTCCAAATAATGAAGATAACAGAATAGATGAGGGATGAGCAGTCCGGCCCACGTTTATCATCTTCTTCTTCTAGTATATTCTTCCTTTTCATTTTTAGCTGTGGAATTACGTCTTGTAGAATCAACAAACTCCCGATGTCTCGACAGACTTCTTTTGTGCGCCAAACACTCCAACGCCTCCTTGCAAATCCCTTATCAGTGGGGAGCTATATGTCTTTATCACATTTCACACTCAAATGAGAACAGGCAGCCAGATATATTTGCCAGTTACTAAATGTAGGGCTTTATCAAAAATATCAGCCTAAGTTGTGCACATTAGCCCTCATGCTCCTTGAGAAGCCACTTTAAAAGAGGACTGATTACACGCTTGTTGCTGTTGTAATACTGTTTTCAGCCCTCCCTTTCTTCTCGCTCTGCCAGCGTTCCCGGAGCGCTCTTCTGCCTCTCATTCCCCACACTTCAAGCGCTCTCTCAAGGGGATGTCAGGAAAGAGCCCAATTGGGCAGACGGACAAAAAGATGGCTAAAAGAAGGCATAAGATGGAGGGATAGGCAACGGGGGTAATCAAGCCCAAAAAAAAAAGCGTGCAAGCTGCTGCCGCGTGGCTGCTTTGTGCTTCAGACGCTGCAGCTGTGGCCGTGACTCGTCCCCACATCTGCGCAGACAGCTCCCATGGGCCCCTGCGCCGAGCTTGTAAGTGCTAATTGGGACTGTTAGGGTCAGCAATTAGCCGGCTGCTATTGAAGGCTCGTGACAGGCCGGCTTTCACAAAGCCATCATTGTTTTAAGACAGAAAGGGAAAGAGCAGAACACAGCGCGGACACGTTGGACGCTCAGACAAGTGGCAGACAAGCGGCAGTGGGAGGCGCACCAACACATCACGCAATGCATGGCTCTGAGGATAACGGTGCTGCAGTATGAGGCAATAAAGATCTTGGGTCAGAACTTAATTGACTGATGCAACACTGTCCAAAAATAAATAACACTTGTTTTCCTTTGCACAATAAAGTTTAGAACTGAAAATTGCTTGTTGTGTGATAAAAGTGCTGCTCCACTGGTTGCTTTATGTGCATCTGACTTGTGCCACAGCAGCTCACTCGAACCCAGTTCGTGCTTATTTCCCAAATAATGCAAGTCTTATGAAGTTGATGTTTGAAACATACACACTACAGTCGATCCTCTGAAGTGGAACATAAGACTGATGTTCACACGTTGTCAACTTATCCAGACATTTGGGCAAATTCTACACTGCACTTTTAGCTTTGTGGGAACAGTCTGGAGAAGGCCGTGTTGTCGTGCTCAAACAAACTTCCATGTTGGTTGGATGAGTTTGGTGTCGAACAACTTAACAGGTATGGCCTCAACCTCACCAAACATTTTTGGCATGGATGAACTATAGAACAGAGATTGTGATCCAAGTCCTTTCATCCATTGACCTCTCAAACCCATTTTTGGGAGAATGCAAATATTCCTACAATCAGGTACAAATAAACTGAGTGATAATTTACCTCTATTACGATACGTAAGTGTGATACTGCTTATGTGGAGTAAACATGTTTTGCCTTGCAAATACACCCGAATGTATTTGCAAATAAATACGTTTGAACATACTGTTTTCCCTGTAATGCCACGGTGTACTGACTTGTGCAAGTGCATGTGAAAAAAAACAAAAAAAACAAATTTTTTTCAACATTTGGCCTACATTATACCAATACATTCATAAATAAATAAAACATAACACCAAAAATGCCATATATTTGACCTTTTACCCTAAACAGTAAGTATGTTCGAATGTGCAATACTATGTTTAAACATATTTGCTAGTGCGTTCAAACGTATCTGCAGATGTGTTTAAAAGCATTTGTTTGGGCGAAAGGCAATCAAACTTCCCATCACCACAAACTTATGAGAAGCATGTGTTGTTCCTTGAGCAATTTGCAGCACATTATTGATATTGTAATGTTCCCATTATTAAGCAGCATCTAACCTTCTGTACCCCTGAAGAATAGCATAAGATGACAGTATTTAGGTAAAGCTTTAAGGCAACTCAATGCAGTGATTTGCTTTGATTTTCAGCCGGAATGGTTTAATTCTGCTTGCCATCATATCTTAAGAGTGTATCTGTGCTGTTCTAAAGCACTTATAGATCACATCACTCATACCTAACATCGGAGTGAACCTTTTTAATTCACTCGTTCAGTCAAATGAGAAGCAATATGGAGTGCTCGATGCATAAAAGGTAGTAAAGCTATCATATATCCCTCAAGAGGCTCTTAACTTGTGTCTGCTGCATGTGTTTTATGTTATACTGTATTACGCATTTGTGTTAAAGAGAAGGGGGAGATAATGAAGGTTAGTCTAAAGTTGTCACAGTAACAGTTATTTTCCTCATGCCTTTCTAGTTTTATCAATGTGTGTGTGCATGTGTGTGCGTGTTTGTGCATCTGTGCCATGAAAGAGTGTGGGCAGGATGACAGACTGGCACAAGGGGCAGCCTGTAAACACGTTGACCCTGTTTGGACGTGGGGAGTGGTGTCAGTCCTGCAGCCAGTCAAGCAGAAACACACTGGGATATTTAGGAATGGAGGGTACAGACGGAGAAACCAACACATTTCACATTTCTTATAATTAAGTGATGTGTTGTGTGTTAGTGTGTGCATACAACACACATATCGCTGATTTTATATATATATATATATATATATATATATATATATATATATATATATATATATATATATATATATATATATATATATATATATATATACAAAAGTCACGGTTTGGATTGGATCACGGATTTGAGTCACGGATCGGATCGTTTTTCGGATCAGCAAAAAAAGATAAATAGTATGTTGCATTCATTTATTTTGTAAAGCGCTTTTTCCCATTAAATAAAACAAAAATCAATTAAACATGTCTAGTATAGCCATTTAGGATATAGGAACACAACTTTTAAGTGCAATATGAGGCAGAAACATTCTTCTTTTTACATGGTTCATGTGTAAAATAAGGTATTAATGGCTTAAAGTTGTGTTCCTCTAATCTAAACAGCTAAGTTTGAAATTGTGAGATCTTTTTTAATGGGCAACCGTGTTTTATAAAATAAATAAGACAACGTTCTATTTAGCTTTTCTTTTCTTTTTCTTTTTTTAATAATGAAAAGACCTCAACGTGCAATTTAAGGCACATTCCCTTCCTTTAAACATGGAGAGTGAATTACAAAGTAGCCTTGGTCCAGAATATTGAAAAATAATTAAGGTAAACCATACCAGCTGTCAAACTTACTTACCAGGTGGCAGCCGCTTGCTTTGTTCCGTTTCTGCCCACAGCCAACATTTTCAAACTCCTTTCAAGCCTTCAGCCTCAGTGTTATTATAAAACTTGTGCGGGCTTAAGTAAAGGCCAGTTTGGAGGAGAGAGAAAAAGACAATAACAGCAAGCAACTCCGAACCGTGGAGCGTGATCCGAACCGACCACGGATCAAAACATTTTTGATACATTTATGATAATTTAAATTAAGCAATTAGTTGTGATTCATCAAAATTCTAAGATGTGATTAATCTGATTAAAATGATAATTTTGTGATATATATATATATACACACACACAACATGTGAATGTGCATGGTCTGATGTGGGTAAAAAAGAATAGCATTTTGAGTTTCATATAGGTTATGAATGGTGCTCATGAACCCCTCCTGACATTTATTTTTAAAGTCTGTTTGTTTGTTTGTTTGTTTGTTAGTTTTTTGGGTGAAACAGCATGAGGTTTTAAAGAGAGATGCTCCAATTGTAGTCCCTCTCAGTCATGGCTAACGAGCAATTTTGCTTAGGCTTCATCGTTTACGTAGAGCAAGGAGGGAAATTAATCAAAGCGGAGTGTTTTTTTGTGTGTGTTTTTTTTCCACACGGCTCCCTCTGAGAATAAACATCAATAAGCATTACTTAATACTCTACAACACAACCCCACAGGGTCTCATTTAATTTGCCTGGTAGAGAATGCCTAAAGTGTGACTGTTTTAAACAAAATTACATACGCAGAAAGTTTGAAGGGGCAGCGAGTTTTCACACCCTTGAGAATGAAATTAAATTAGCTCAAATAAAATGGTAACGGGAAAAAATGGCATGCAGTAAATGCAGCTATTTGTCCTTAAAAGTTAGGTTTGACACCACAACTTGTTTTGGGTTGCCTGTACCATTGTGTTATGGGAAAAAAAAAAGTGTAAATAGTCTGGGTTCTAGATTACACATTCCGACCATCAAGATTTGACAACTCACTTTGTTCCGAGATTTAAGGAACTGATCTATGTTCACATCACTGTGAGCTGGCGTGCACAAGCAGAGAAGTAACAGCCATCATAACATGCCACACACACAAGAAATCATCATCACTGTATAATAATTATAGTATAATTATCTGGTTCCTGCTGTGTGTGCGTGCGTGTGTGAGTCTAAATGAACCTGGTAGCATCCAACAGTTTATTTGAAAGCCGATCAATCGTCATTGTCATCTTGCCATACAATGTTTCAATTTTGAATTCATATTCAATCAAGTGTTGTTGGTGGTTTGCGTTTCAAACATTTTAACTTCATATCAAACATGATCAACATGAGCGAATCATATTTGATTGTCTTTCTCAAAGATGACAGAAGAAATCTGCAGACAATTTGGCATTTTGACTTATTAAAAGCAATCAATCACTTTTTTCACATGCTCGCACATCCTGGTTGAAAGCTGTCAACCACAGCTGTCACATTGTATTGAAAATGCTGAGTTTTATTGTAAAGGGATTTTTTTTTACCACATTTGATAAGCTTGATAGTTTACTCATTGATATCATCAAGAATAGTGGAAGAAAACAAGTGTATCTGAAGGAAAACATAAAAGAAAAATTAGTATTAATCTCACATTCTGTTTTGGTTTCCTTGAACTGGCTGAACCACACATTTTCTCAACAGCTGATACTATAACGCAATGAAGGACCACATTTAGAATTTAGGTTTATTCTCATTATTGATTTGATTGTTTTTTATTTTCATAAATAAGCAAATTCCTCACACCTTAAATCAAAACCTCAGGTCCCTAAATTTATAGAGGAAAAAACTACAAGAACATTTTGAGATTGTGTGAGTTTCCCTGGAGGGTTTTTGTAAAGTTGTGTTCTGAAAAAGGTCTATTACAACAGAAGACAAGGTTGGGTTTGTGTAATGAGTAGTATTCCCTAACACAGTGAACGTGAACAATTGAGTAATGCAAGAGCCTGTCCCTGCTGTGGGAATGCCCTTTCCCAGCATGATAACACAGGAGATGATAACAGAGAAATTATATCCAGGTTTGCTAGAGAACTGCAGGAATTCTGTTCTAAGAGAAAATTACAATACTGTAAGTGACAAAACGATTAAAGTCAATTCAGATTTTTTGCCCATATGTGACGCGTCCGATGCTATGTGAACAGCACAATTCCTGTTTGTTTATATATATTTTTTCAAATCTGACCCAGACCTCTTCCGTATGTGGATATAAATTGGATATGCATCCGATGTGACGTTGTGCTCATCCAACCTTTACATCATCAAAAGCCAATGCTTCAGAGACTACTCACATTCATCCTTGCATCTGCAAAGTTGTGAAGACTCAGAAACAATGTTAAATTTATATTTCACTTTAATTTATTCACACTTGAAAAATAAAGGGCCTTATTTTCGTGCCCAGCACAAGTCGAGCACAAAGCACAGTCTAACTGAGCACATGAATTGAGATATCTTTCTTTTAATATTACGTTGGACTCACACACATAGAAGATGGTGTTTGCGACATTGTAGGCGGGAATGCAACCGACTCCCAGCCAATCGACATATCTACATATTTTATTCACTGACATTGACGTCTAAACATAAAATATTCATTTTAACTATTTCTATTAGTTTAACATTTTTCCCACTTTTGTTAACAAGAGTATGAAAACCTAGAATTTTTTTTAATAATCTTTTTTTGTTGTTGAAAATAAAGAAAAGATCATTAAAAATAAGGGGCGTCAGGTGATTTAAAAAAAAATATATTAATTGCATGACTTCAATAGTTAACTTACGATTAATCACATGTTTTCTATCTGTTCTAAATGTACAAAAAAAAAATCTAGGTTTTCATACTCTTGTTAACAAAAGTGGAAAAAATATTTTAACTAATAGAAATAGTTCAAATGAATTTTTGACAACTATAACCGTCATTGGCAGTGAATAAGTTAACAATAAACCTTGCCATTTATTCGGGAGGTCAGCGAGTTGGGAAAAAAATAGCACCAAACAACCACCTCTGGTCCGCATTTGTGGACCACGGCAAAATTTTGATGTGCAAGATCAATTTATTGTATTAATGTCAATTTGTTACATAGAGTACAACCTCTTATATCTCAAGGCCCTTCAGGTTTATACAAACTATACTAAAACAACGACTAAAAAATCTAGTGGATAGTATGCATCTGAAGTCACACCAAAGTTTGAAATTCGAACTGCCATCATTCTGGACATCACAAAGGACCACAGTTGAGTTTCAACATCAAAGGATTCACTCTGTTTGCTTGATCTTTTTGTGGCAGTTTATTGGCCACACTCAATCCCGTTGAAAGGGCCAGCCTCTTTGCCAAAGTGTTAGAAGTATATTAGAGAATACACCAGAAGTTACCTGGAATAAACAGACTCACATTTCAATCATCACTATCAAACTGTATAGAAATGTACACTATTAGAGTGTTCTGTTGTCATTTACAGTGCTGAATTAATTTTTACACTTGACCATTAAACATGTTAGAAGCATGTTAGAATGTTACCTCAAAATACGTCATGGTTTTCGATGGGAACACTTGTTTTCGAATACCGAGTTGGACTAGTATGGAGCCACAACACTGACAATGAGATTTGGTATTGGAAAAAAAATGTCATTATGGAAAAAGCTGCATTGACATTGTTGAAGGTTGTATTGAAAAATAAAATACAGAGATTAAAAAAACACACAATTTTCTTCATATATTATGTATTTTTCAATGCCAATCTGCAGGTTTTTTTTTACACTCTTTTATTTCGAGTGTCACAGGTTTTCAGCTTCAACTCTGTGGTTTTCATTTTCAGTTCGCTTTTTGTCAGGTTCAACTTCTTGGCAGTGTTTTAACGTGGAGGGGAGGGGGCGGGGTTGGGGCGGAGCTTTGGGCGCGAGAACGCCTTCCAACATTTCAGGAGAGGAGAGAGGACAGCGCGGCCTATGATAGGCAATACCTGAATTTACTGTGGCAGATAGTCAGAGACTCATGGATACAAGTTCACCAGTTTTTTTTCAATACCAGATCTTATTGTCAGTGTTGTGGCTCCATAGATTAGCCTCCTGCCCAACTTCCACTATACAAAACACCTATGTATTATTTTCTTTTAAAACTGACCTTCTATTTACGGTCTTTTGTTTAACTTAATCTCTGCTTTCACAAGTGGTAGAAGCAGTTTGCACATTCCCATCTTGTATATAGTAATCTTATCAACTGCAGTTGAAATAATGCTCAAAATACGAAAAAATATGACATAAATAAATGTTGGTTATGAAAGTGGAGTCAAGTGTTTCTCTATGTTAAATATGTTTACAAAGTATGTCCTTCAGTCGGATCAAAGCAGCTGTGTCAGCACGCTTCCTGCCTGCAGAGGAGACTTTGATCATCACACAGCTTGCAGTCTTCGCAAGCTGCTCAGTCACTCACCCTGACCTATGACCTCTAGAAGACCGGACCTACGTAGTGTGCTCCTTTCGTGATTGTACTTATTTTTCAAATACTATTAAGCGATCCAAACAAGGTTAATATTTCTGCGCTTAGTGTACACTCAAAATGAAATTCATACGCTCCTCACTATTTCTATCCATCTCAGCTGATGCTGTGTGAACAATTTTACCTCCCAGCCTTGCATGTTTGCTGGATATTCCGCTGCAGCTCACACAGCTGCGTGCAACAAGAGAATACACACTCACTAACACTTCCACACTTAGACTAATTCCAAGAAAAGCACATGTTCATTTATGGATGATATTGTAGAGCATTCACAGCAAATTACAATTCCACAAGTTATAATCATTGGAAGAAAGTGACATTGTTCACAAGACAGTAGGCACTACGCTAAAACGCACACGCACCCACACTCCCCCCCTCGCACATAATCGCACAGAAGCCACACATCACAGTGACAGAGACACACCTCCTCGCTACGTCTCGGTATCGATCTCCCTTCCGATCTAAATGACCCTGTTAACCATCCCCTTAGCCCTCCCCACCTTTCCTTTTTACCACTTTGAGCCCTACTTAGCAGCCACACTAACCCCCCACACGTACCCATCCACCCCGCCACCTTACTCCTCTTAGTTTCAAACGGCCCAGTGCAAAATAACTCACATCAGTACAAGAGGGATGAGGTCATTAGAACACGTGACGCCCTCTTGAAACAGCAAGGCATGATTGAAAAATCAATTTTGATGTCTTTTTTTCTCCTTCTCTCTCCTCTCATCTCATCTTGTCTCTGTTTGCATTTCTCTTCAAAACGTCACCAATAAGATTTCCTGCGTGGAAAGACCTAAAACTACTAGTGCAATTTCTGGAGAAATTGTGTGGAAATGCTGAACGCTGAATGCTAATACCTGAATGCTAAGATTTAAATGAAGTAAATTGAAAGATGAATTATTTGATAACTACAAATTATTAAGTGTAGTTAAATTAAAAATGAGTAAAGAGAAACCTTGAACTGCAATCATTGAAAATTAATTGGGAAAAGTTTATATTTAACGTTAAATTACGCATGTGAATACTGTAAATAATGTGGAATCAGTCAATATATGCCCCAGCAGGTGTGAATTTTTGAAGCAAGTTAAAATTTGAATGGTGTAAATCGGATGTATTATGTGGGAGTTATTTCACGGCAAAAAAGTGAGCGGAGTAATATGTGCTTGGAATAATAGAGGTTAGAAACGACATAAGCGGGAATGCTGTTTATGTTTAGCATTCCCACAATTAAATTGACATTCCCTGTACTTCAAATAGCCTTCAGTCAGTCAGCAGTCATGTACTTTATCTTCTAGCTCCGGATTATTTTCAACAAACATGTACCAAGAATAAATTCCAGCAAGTCTAAAGTCCGAATCTGGATTACAAACTACGATGTCAGACTCGGGTGATATTGTGTTAACATGTTATCATACATAGCACATAAGACGTCTTTTCAGTAATATTTTAGTCAGGCTCATTACTTGGAGCTTGCAGATAGGACTGCAGTCTTTTGGGAGAGCAGCAGGGGCTTTTGACTGATTTTTGAGTGTTTTTGATCTTTTTAGCGGATCGCTCCAGGTTAGCTCCTCCGCTCACCTCACATCTCCCATCCATTAAAGCAGAGTCATTTCCAAGCGTGTTCTTATTAAACGGCTCCTGTGTTTTTTAGGTTGAATATTTTCTCATTCGAAACCCAAGGACAGGGCCTGCCTACGGCGAGAAGAGAGCGAGAGAGAGAGATTGAGAGTGAGAGGAAAGCGGCTGTTTTTTTCCCCTTCTCTCTCTCTTTACCAGCCGTCAACCTTGTTGGATTCCGTGTAACTTTCATTAGAGAGGGAGATTTAGTGCACTTGAAAAGACAGATGAAAGAGTTAGAGGCTAATTATCAGGAAATTGAAAAAAGATAGATGTACTGCAGCGACTACAATTAGTGAAGCACGGAATATCAAAGACTTATCAAGAGCAAGTGAAAAAGCTGCCTTGAAGAGCAAGCACAATTAAGGCATCTGCAGCCCGTGTGAAATAAGAGCGGGAGAAAATGAGGAATGAAAATATGCAGTCTTCAACGGAGAGACTTTTTCTCCCCACAATTCATCTTTTGAGATGACACTAAATTGATGAGCTACAGGCCTTGTGTGCTCCCTTTCCTCAATCATCGTCGTCTCTCACCTCACTTACATCTTGTGTTTTATTTGCACACAGCGTAAGCACACAAATACACAAAAACAAACACACAGCAGTGGATAAAGGGGATGAGGGTGATGGTCTGGTCTCTACTCTGACGGCACTATGTATGCTTCATTGCCTCACAAATTTGCACGAACCCTTGCAGGTCACATATGATCACAAATAGGCCACTTTACAAGGGTGTGTGTGTGCGTGCGTGTTTCTCAGTTTCTCATAAAGTCCTGCATTGCTGTCCTAATGGTCAAATAAACCTACATGTTCATGCTTTGTTATATTTCTTTCACAGTACATTAACTTTACAATTCATTTCTATTGCTATCTTAACTATCTTGCTATGCCTAACATCGTTTTGGAATTTAGGTTGGAAGCAGGAATACAATAGTTTTATAATTTTCATTAGTTAGTTTTTATTTTGTTTTGAATTTTTTTCATTTTTTAAAATTTAGCTAGTTTTAATTAGCTTTTAGAGCGAATTTGATGTTTCCCCCCCCCCTCAAAAATACTTTTAATAAAATTTTCAGTAGTTTTAGTATTGGTTTTAGTTTTTTTAATTGCATGGGGTTTCTTATGTGCAGGATTTAAAATAAACCATCAGAGTAAGTATTATGTAGTAAAAACTCAAAAATATTAGATTAACAACTCAGATACAGGTGCTGTATAAAAATCTATGCAGACTTAGAAGTACAATAAGTGCAGTCTATAATATCGCTGGATGCATCACAACTGTAATTTCCCAAACTAAGATGGTCTTGCTTACTTCTAAAATTGATTTGTGGTTTGAATTCCTGTTGATATGTTTTCACACAGATAAAACAACAAGCCACTGGCCCACTTGCTGTTAGCTATGAGTCAGTCAAACTGTCTATAAAAAAAAAATTTCATTAAAATAAATAAATAAATATATATATAATTTTAGTTTCTGTTTTTTCATTAATTTTCATTAACTATAATACCCTTGGTTGGAAGCCAAAGTACCTTACATTACTTTACATAACGTGCATGGTGGAGGCCTAGCCAAATTTACCATCTGTTGGTTCTCTCTTCCTAATCCCTCACTTCTTTCCTTCTTTTTTTTTATTTACAATGTGACTATTGTCTGGTTTCTTACTGAAACAATAGCTTTTTACTTACTAAAACTGAGGTTTCAGTTAAGGCAAGCCATCCTCATGGCGCATTTGTTACCAGAGATCTTCAGGGATAGAGCAGTCTTTTGTCGAGGGGGCTGCCTTTTTGCCATTAGTAGAATGATATAAAACATGACAAAACAGTGTCTCTGTGAAGCCGGGTGTTAGACGGGGCAATTCTCTCCGGGACTGATATGTAGGGCAAGAGAAGAGCAAGGGGAGGAGGAGGAGGGGGGAAACATGAACGAGGCTCAGCTGAGAGCTAGGGGGCGCACTAGTACGTTCAGGCCACAACGGTAGCCTGCATTCCCTCAAACAGAATTGAGTTCCCCATTGGCATGCCGATACACTTGCCAAATACACCAGTGTTCTTTTTGTACGATTTAATCATGAATAATATTCATGAGATCACAGTGCAGTTTTTCCACAACAAATTATTCTGAGCATATCTATTGCCACATTGTGTGTGTTTTTCAGCTCAAGCACATTCTGTGTCCGTTCACACTTGCACATACTGGGAGATGACAAACTGGGAGGTACTGGTGTCTCTTTTGACGGCTTTGCCCAAGGCTCTCACGCATGGGAAGAGGGGCAGGGGGTGCGGGGTAAAACAAATGCTGGCGTCTCTCAGCCAAGGAGCACACATGTCAAACAGGGGGAGACTGAGAGATAGATTGGCATCTGTCTATTAGCATTGAAAACTGCACTGGAGTGTTTTTTTCCCCCTACTCATTGTTCCATTTGCCTTGCAAGCTCCCACAACTGAGGTGCCAGGAAATTAATTACTCTCTTTGGGAAAATCCTCTTGTTGTCAGTCGCACATTAAACACTTTGAATCATATCAAATGCAAAAGTGCGCCTAGAACATTGGCACTTATTATATAGTGGAAACAATCTGCATATTCTCACTGTTGAATGATGAGACATTTGGAAATTTGAGTATGTTTGCCATTGTTCTGAAATTGAATGGAGGCAGGCTCAAATTCAGCAATTAGTATATATCTTTGAACGCATCCTTTAGTAGAAGGAGATGTTTTGAATTCAATTTATGTTAAGCACTCATGCATTCGTGTAAATATTAATTCTTCCGTGTAGGTGCGTATGTGTAAACCCGGAGGTACTATTTGCCGTTTCCTCATTCATCTCTGCCACCTGATCTCCATCTGAATTGACAGCTGTAATTCCCACTCTTTTCATCCATTCCACTGCTGAAAAGTGAAATCAGCAGCCACTCACGGCCTGTGTGTGGGCACAAGATATAGAACATTTACTTGCTATGCAGTTTTAACAAACAACTGTCACAGCCGCAATTCTGCAAATTAAAAATACAAATTGCTATCATCACCAAAGTGTGAAAGAAAATGACCTTTTGCTTTTTGTGAGAAATGCATCCTTCCTATGTCAAACCTGTTTCAGCACCTGTGCAGCCTTTTCATCCTCGTTGGCTACTTCTCCTTTGCTCTTTTACACTGAAGTAAAACGCTTAATGAAACTCAGTTGTTGCACTCTGACAATCATTTCATTTGAGCACAATTTGACACATGAAATATCACAAGCAGGTCCTAATAAAAAATCTAAATTATGAGACATGTTTGCAAATGTTCATTTATTTCACAGAAAGTCCATGCATATGCGGTACACTCAGTTTCTTCTGATCAAAACTATACAGTAAATTCTGTAGAGTAAATTTGACTCTATTTAGTAATAATTACTCTTGGAAGAGAGTAAATTAAAATAAATAAATAAAAGTCCCTCAAGGGTTGAGGAACGAACTCACTACCTTCAGCTTGGGAGACAGCCAATCTACACCTTGAGCCACGCAGCTCCTGCTGTGTGTTAGTATATCACTCATGTCAGCTGGAATCTACCTCTCCAAGAGACCAAACCCGATGTTTTTGGTCTCTTCTTGGATATAAGCAAACAGGAGGAGAGGCATAGGTCAGGTGGTAGTGTGTCTCCCAAGCTGAAGGTCGTGAGTTTGTTCCTCAACCCTTGAGTGACTTTCATTTGTTATTATTTTTTTCAATTCTTTATTTTACTTTCTTCCAAGTATAAATATTGGCCTACTCTAAAACGGAGTATATTTGATCCCCCTCTAAATAGTCAAATTTACTCATTGTTCATATTTTGGGATGATATGTGTGTGTTTTTTTTTCTTCTGCTTTCTCCATGCATCCTCTCTCATTCTTTACCCCCTTTAGTCCTCTCTCTTTCTAGTTTATCTCAGTGTTCCCTCTTTATGCCCCCCTTAGGTCTTTCACTCTTTTCTCTGATTACAGGATTATGGGGCGGTGGGTCAGAGTCAGTGTGCGGTGGACTATGAGGCAGAGATTAGCCTTGAAAGTTCCTGCCCAGGACAGTTTAAAAAAGGAAGAGATGGAGGGGATATGCACATCAGAAAGGGGATTACTATGTGGTCGACTGAGCTTCTAAGCAGATCATACCATCTCTAAACAAACCCCAACCCCCTAAAAAAGAAACAGACCTGTTCATTATGTAGCATTTTAGTAGGAACCCGACTAGGTAGAATGCTGAAGTGGGGTACACAAATGCCGATTTTAACCACATTTTTAGTTCCCACACATAACAGTAGGGATAGATTGATTATCGGCCAAGTCGATTATTGCTGCCGATATTTGGCATCTGAAGGCCGATAAAAGCTGTCATCTCACTGAGTGATGAATGCTTGCGAACGTAGTGAATTTAGGGTTTTCATCAGGATTTGTAAGATGTTCACAGTTTTTACTTGTCACACAGACATTTCGAACATATTCAGACAATTTTTTACTGTCTGCAAAGATCTTTTGAAACCTTTGACGAACCCTGACGAAAACCCCAAATTAGATACATTCGCATTCATATGTCACTCAGTGTGATACAGGGAACTTTTCATTTATGGATTTAATTAAATTTCCACATACAAAATAATGCTGATACTAGGAACTCACTACACTTTGTATTTGTAAAAAAAATACAATAAAATAAATTAAGAAATTATGTTGATAATTTGGAAATATTATTATATTAATATTATTATATATTATCATATATTATATATTGTAATATATTTTACATATTTACAATAGAAAACTTTAGGTTTTTAATTTAGCTTAACACATGCTGATGACCCTGGAAGCTCCCTGCAATTTTTGTTGTAATTTTTCTGTCAATTCTTTATATATTTAAAATTAAAGAAACAAATAAGGTTTTAAAAAATTTGACTCTAATAATTTCAACAAAATAAAACACATATCCGTCTATCACATAGGTGTCAAACTCCGGTCCTGGAGGGCTGCAGTCCTGCAGGTTTTGGATGTTTCTGTTCTCCAACACAGCTGATATATGATCAGCTCATCAGCAAGCTCTGCATAAGACTGATAACGATCCTGCTGATTGGAAGAGGGAAACCTCCAAAACCTGCAGGACTGCAGCCCTAGAGGACTGGAGTTTGACACCTATGGTCTATCACTGCATAACAGGAAAAAAATGCCAAGCGAGTACTTACTGCTCTTACAGTACTTTATATGAACAACACAGCATATACCACACATATAACTTATCAACCAATAATAATAATAATACTAATGACTTAATAACCAATGATAATTTCATAGTTTCAATACTGACCTATGCAAGGCAGCATTGTGCCACAGGGCAACCACACTTCAGACAGAAGACAAATAGTAGTCATAGTGGAAGAAGTAGAAATAGGCTATTAGCTTATCTGGTACGGTAACTACATTGTGGTTGTCCTCATTTTATTGTGATGAATGACTTGTGAGACACATTACACAAACTCTCAGTCAGTTGTTCATCGGCCATGCAAATCAGCGAAAAAAAAAATTCCGATGTATTTGTGATATTTTGTTTATTGGGGGGCAGGGTGCTCAAATTCAGCCCGATTATCTGTACCCAGCTTAACAAAATAGCTCCTGGCACGGCCTCTCATCTGACACACACACATACGCACACACACACTGTTCCATTGTCATGGTTCCTCCACACCAGCCTAGTAATTAAACTCCCACTGATTTATTGAGTGACACCACCAAATCCCTACTCGGCTTGTTTTTATGACAACATCCCTCCTTGGGAAACAGTAGCTTCTCTCAGCACTGTCTGTTCACATTTTTATGGCTTCCTATAGATGGGGCATGGACACACAAATATTGCTACTGATGAAAAAAGGAACAACACAAAACTTCATGCATAGATAAAACTAATCATAATTAGATATCATTAGATGCTCAGTGTTTATATTTCAAGAACTATATGATGTTCCTTTTTTGCATGTTTCCGCTCAGCGGATGAAATATGCTGCGTCTATAATAAATGAAGCCTTGGCTGCCAGCACCCAGCCACCACCCTCCCAATCCCCCCCACTGGTGTATTGTGGGGACTATAATTAGCCATCTCCTGCGACAGGAAGTCTTGAGGGTGTCTGGCTGACCACTCATGAGGCCTCCGTAGGATATTTCACCTTTGTAATTACACTGGAATGAGTGATTGACAGCCAACTCCCAGCTTCCAGCGCCACTACTAGGATTGAAAAGCCTACAGGTGTGCGAGTCGATGCCCTCTAACACTTTATTTCCTGCAGCGTGGCGCCTTGATCGCCAAACCGCAAACAAGACTCATGTTTGTCGACAGGCGCTATCAGTTACTTTTCCTCAGTCAGGCTGCATTAGCGGGAGCGAAGGGAGATGAGGGACGTGTGGGAGATCTGATTCCTCAGTAGGGGCTCTTGGTTGATGCATTTGGCATCTAAGATCTTTGTCAGCTGCCAATCAATCAGCTGGGAAGGCTCTCTAATGCGCAATCAATATAATCAAACTCCTTGTCAACACAATGCACCTGAGAAGAAAGCACGTCTTAGTTGATTTAGAAAGATGATTTTCACTAAGAAATTTACAAAACATCCAAATGTCTTCATCATGCACGCCGTGCTGCTAGTCCGTCTTGTATTTGATGGTATCATAAAAGTGTAATGAGAAATGACTGCAATTGTCTTTGTTTCCATAGTCAACGGCTATGAAAGATTCCCAAACAACTAATCAATAGCGAAATGCATTTGGACTAAGTCACTTTGTGTGTCCAAGGGTAAAGCGCTGTCAGCACCTTTGCCATTCACAGTAATGTGCCATGAAAGGTTGTGCCAACAATTTCACATAATTGGCCCAACAATGTTTTATAAACATCATCCAAACTTATTACATTAATTTATGTTAATCTATGTATGCCAGTGATGCACAGTGACAGGCAGAACAATTAAATTATCTTCCACTATATCACAGAAGTACATAAGTATAATTTACTTCTTTGACATTTTTGTTGAGTGGTAAGCTGTGAAATAATTGATAGTGTCAAATATGTGCCATGGCTCATTAAAGGTTGGAAGGACTGGTTTTTGGTGGCATATACCTGTTATGTTGCTGGGCTCTCAGTGTGTTTTTTTTCTCTGTCTCGCAATGCCTGTTTAACGAGGGGGTGTGTCCCCTTGCACCGCACCTGTTTCGCATCAGCCATTCGGACTATAAGAGGACTGGGTTTCCAAGCTGCCACTGTTGGATTGTTACTCCGCTTGCTCACAGCCACAGCCACAGCCACAGCCACAGCCACAGCCACAGCCACAGCCACAGCCACAGCCACAGCCACAGCCACAGCCACAGCCACAGCCACAGCCACAGCCACAGCCACAGCCACAGCCACAGCCACAGCCACAGCCACAGCCACAGCCTAGTGTTTTTCTCGTCATCACTACTTGTGACTCTAAAGCTCTCGTTTTGGTATACGTAAGTTTTGCTACGTCTCTTTTTGTTCCCACCTTGTGTGGCGTGTTTTCATAGCTATAGTATTTGTGTTCATTTCTTGGTTTTGCGGTATATAGCCTTCTGATATTTTATGTTTGTTACTTCCCTTACTTGCATTTTGCAAGTACCTTTTTGTTAACCTTTCGACCAGTGCTTTGTGTTTGTATTCAGGTGAATAAAAATCACCAATGACCACTCGCACTCTCCCTAGCAAAAAGTGTGCAGATTTGTGTCAAATGCCCAATTCTGTGGCATTGCATTGCTGTATCTGCAAGACTGTTCAAACATTTTTTTTTTTTTTTGATGGCCTTTAGTTTTATACATACCGTTCATGCACTTGGAATAGATGTAATGTTAAGGTCCCTGTAAAATGAAAATAAATTTGGCTGCAGAGAACAATAGTGTTAACAACTCAACCACATTTGAATGACTAAAAGTGGGTAATTTTATAATTGGGCTTCCATATTGCATTGAATACTTGAAAAAAGATCAGCAAAAAAAATAAAGAACATCATATTGTTGAAAGACTTTTACAATGGCCTTCTCGTCAAACTTTTTGACAGGTGTGACCTCACGCCCCTTCACTTCCGGTATGAGGCCCGTCCCTCACTTCCAGTCCCACTCTCTTTACCTAAACATGGGCATGTTTCCTATGATGTTATATTTCTGCCCCGTCCCCTATGCCCAAATATGGACTTCCTATACCGTTGTCTTTCCAGTGGGTGAGAACATGTCCCAACCTGTCCTGTTTAGACCCTGCCCCCTTTTCCAAATATGGACTTCCTATGACATCACACTTACGGTGATCCGGAGAAAGTCAGGACATGTTTGAACATGTCCCAATATGTCCTGTTTAGACGCTGCCCCCTATGCCCAAATATGGACTTCCAATGACATTACATTGTTGAACAGTGTGGAATTTATTTGAAGCATAATTAAAAGCTTTGAAAACAAATGTTTTAATTAAGGTCAAAATTGAAATAGGCTAATGTCCTCTTTCGGATTCATATTTTTATATCCAACGCCAGAGTAGTCAGTCTCGCAAGTTATGAACCTCACTGCACGTCACTGGTTGACAGCTCAACACACGGAGCGGCCCTAGTTCCCTTATGACAACAGCAGCATACTTAATGCTAACCTGGAGCGGCTACAGATGGAGAAGTCAAAGATGGAGGATCCTTTACAAGGCATTTTGGAAAACAGCATCAATATTTCATCAAAACGGCATTTAAACACGCAAACAAACAAAAAGATAAGGTGTCACCTTGTTCCGCCTTGCAGTAGCTCACTCATACACACATCTGTTTTCTTTTATACATTTTAGTCGAACCGCGGACTTCAACAAAAAATGTTTTATCACACCTTTTGTTTTGCCCACCACTTTAACAAAGAGCTACACTCACACAAAGTGGCAACCACATTATCTGGTAATTGCATTCTGTTTTTCCCATCATTATTAACTGCACAATGCACAACATATATTGGGCATACTGTAATGCAGCTAGCTTGTCTCAAAGTGTAGCAATAGCTTTGACGATTACATAGTTATTGACACACATTCAGACAATCAGTGGTGCATTGTTCACATTTTCAGTGTAAGAGCACAAACAATGGCAATAGGGAAGCAAGTGGTTATAATTGCAATTTGAGTGTCTTTATTTTTAGAAATGTGATAATTGCGTGGCGAATGGTGAGATTTAAAAAATATATACTATTTTTAAAGACCTCCAAAACCGCAACAAAAAAACATTATGTACCATAGCATGTACCATACTCCCTTTTTTAACTGCTTTGACACTGAAAATGTTAAAAGCCGCAGATACTTATAACGTTTGATTACTAAAATGTACTCACACATCTGAAACGTTGGGTACATTGGGTGTAAAATCTAATAAAATTCAATACAGGAATCAAAATTGTATCAGAAATCTTAATGTAATTTGTATTTGTGTCAATCCACAATGCATCATACTGAAAAGTTAGTGATCGTATTATTGTTTTGGGGCACTCTTGGATTAGATGCCATTAGATTACTTGTCTTTTGTGCGTATGTAAATGACCAATCACGACTCACCTGTTTTTTGGGTTTGGTCTGCAAACTGAGCCATGATTGGTCGTTACCTGTTTCCTCAGCACAGGTGATGTCATCTTAAGTCGACAGCAAAGGGAAGAATGTGTTTATAAAGGTATTTACTGTTCATGAAAAATAATGAAGCTGTCACATTAATTATAGACAAAATATCATCTTCATACTGTTGAATATGGCTCAATGAGCCAATATCCCTCTAATGTAACGAGCAGAGGTGGGTAGTAACAAGTTACATTTAATCCGTTACATTTACTTGAGTAAAGAAATGTACTTCTAAGAGTAGTTTTACCATACAATTATTTTTACTTTTACTTGAGTAGATGTGTAAAGAAGAAACGCTACTCTTACTTAGCTATAATGGGCTACACTAGAGTCGTTACTCCCAGACTCATTAGATTTACCGTAGTTTCACGTAAGCGCTGCCCTTGACCGACTGTTTGGGAGCATTTCCGCAGACACATTGCTTAATTACAGGAAATGCGGCCCTGGTTGAGAACTGGCAGGCATGATGAGAACCCGAAAGAGTCAACTGAAAGATGACATCTTGGTGCTTTCGCTTTAAGAAACTGACGTTACAATTTGTTAAAGGATTGTGCATGTTTGGGCTCACTGTCTGCTTGCACTGTTGTTTGAGCTAAAAAAGTTATAATTATTATTATTATTATTATGTTTTGAAGAGGCCAGAAATTGCACATAATTTTATGGTTTTGTCTCTCTGATGATATTGTTTTTAAAAATAAATCAGACTTTATTTTCAAGCAGTTACTCAGTACTTGAGTATTCTTTTCAGCAAATACTTTTTTACTTGTACTTGAGTGATTTTTTTTATGACTACTCTTTACTTGAGTAATATTATTTTGAAGTAACGCTACTCTTACTTGAGTACAATTTTTGGCTACTCCACCCAACTCTGGTAACGAAACATATGGACAAGAGTCCAAAATCGGATCAAAACCAAATCAATGCAAATTACATATGACAAGAGGTTCTTTAAAAAGAAAATATAAGGAAAACAAGGAGTGTAGAATCATCAAGCGGACTAAACTAACAAAAGTAACAAAACAAAGAAAACGAATAGGAACAGTTCATTCTGTAAATTATTTTCGTTCTTGTTTGTTGCATGTGCATTGTCGGCAGAATAAAGAGAGAGTCCGTCTAATACTTACCCGTTTAACCAGGACCGGACGTTTATTGCTGGAATTGGGAGAAGTCAGATGTCTGTGTTGCTTTTAAATCTGACATTTATGGGAAGTGATGACTCCAATCCACTTCATGGTTAAAAGAAGTGACTTGACCAGGCATTTGTCATCCGTGTCGCTTTGCAGTTAAATGTAAAATTACAGAGCACATATTGAGTTAAAGGTACTTTTTAGTTCAAGTAATGCCAACATGCACTTTTGCAGACGTGGCACACATCAACATGTGACGGTGAGAGATAGCAGCAGCTTGCCGTCTTTGCCGCGAGCAGCTATTAAATAAACATGTCAAGTTGTGTGCGTTTTAATGATGATCAGCCGAGCCTGTGAACCGCCAGCCAAAAAGGATCGACGCGGTGCAACTCCCTAGACCTCCTCTCTCGCCCGCCGCCTCGCTTTCTCCGCTTCTGCCGAGCGTCGACACTTCTCTCACGTTGACAGAGACGGCAAAAAAAAAGAAGAGGAAAGAACAAGAGGCAGGCCCTTTTGAATTAGGTTTTGTGTGGGGGGGAAGGAGGGTTGTTTTTATGATGATTTTTCATTTGAAATGAAAGAAAAACATCAGTCAAGCGAATTCTTTTGTGAGGGTTTTAACACAGCTCAATCCCCGGTTGTGTGTGTGTTAGTTCTGAGTGCTATGTGTTTGACATGAGAGTGAATAACAGGCCGACTGGTAAATGCTCTGTTTGTGTGTTTACGACGTTGCACACCCTTAGGTGAGGCGTCTCTCTCTCTCTTCCGCTCTCTCTTTCCAACTCCAGTCTTTGAAGAGCAGAAGCTCGGCATCTGATTAAAGTTTGTTTGTTTTACGTTTAGCAAGCGAGAAGTGCCATTTCACTTCACCGTTCCCCCGCTCGCCTCATGAACACCCGAACTATTGCGCGCACCTCCACACTAAATCTCACAAACACATCCTCACATACGCTCACACACACCCACTCGCACACATACACACCCACCTCAGATCAGAAGTAGTGTGGAGTGCTGAGGCTGCATATGTAAATGCTGAGAGATTGTCAAGTGTCTGGGTGTGCATACATCAGGGTAATCAAGCCAGCACTGATGGGGAGAGCTCGCTCCAGGAGCAGATCCGCAGTACTGGCAGTCACACAGCCGTCACTGAACTGCTGCCAATAATAGGTTTGAGAGGTGCGAGAGGAGGGAGTAGAGACCGTGTGTGTGTGTGTGTGTGTGTGTATTTGTGTTTACTTGCACACAAACATGCCCATCTGCAAGATGCCATCTATTTTTAATGGCATGTGTGCATGCACGTATGTTAATGTGACATCTCGATGATAGAAAAGCTGATTGAAAGTGTGAAGGTGAAGCACAGTTGCAGTTGGAGGTGCTGAGTACCGACAAACACGGCGTGGATTTGCCTTTGTTGACAAAGTGGCTAAGTCTAATGCAATAATAAACTCTCAGGTGGTTTTATATTGTCTTATCACTCATATCGCAACACTCTCAAAACAGTGATGTCCACTTTCACAACGCCAGCATAATAATTTGGCCACAGCATGCCATGCTCATGTGAAGATATTTGTCAGTATCACTTTAATAATAAAAAATGTTTGTCTTTGGAAAGACAGAATGTTAAATAGAGTTCTAGTGGTGCCTTATTAGTGTACACTTTTATTGTACACAGTGGCCTATCAACGGAATGTTATCTTTAAACACAATGATTTTGTAACTTGGCACTTGACCATTAGCGCTTGGAACATACGCCACATATGGCACTGCAAAAAGTGTACAACGTTACAATAATTAACCTTATGAGGCCACAATAGCATATATTATATTTAGGGAAACAAATTATATTATAATCTCTGTAATCTAGCGTGTCATTAACAGAGGTGTGTAGAGTAGCCAAAAATTGTATTCAAGTAAGAGTTGTGTTACTTCAAAATAATATTACTCAAGTAAAAGTAAAAAGTAGTCATACAAAATCGCTCAATACAAGTAAAAAAATATTTGCTGAAAAGAATACTCAATACTGCTTGAACATGAAGTCTGATTTATTTTTAAAAAACAATGTCATCAGACAGACAAAAAAATAAAATTATGTGCAAATGCTGGCTTCTTCAAATCATAAAAAAACGTAACAAAACCCTTTTAGCTCGAACAAGAATGCAAGCAGAAACGTTAGCCCAAACATGCACAATTTTTTCACAAATTGTGGCGTAACTCGCTCGCCGCCACCTCCCAGTCTAATCACCATAGGTGGCAGTTGCACCAAGACGTCATCTTTCAGTTGATTCTTTCAGTTTCTCATCATGCCTGTCAGTCCTCAACCATGGCCGCATTTCCTGTAATGTGTTCGCAAAAATGCTCCCACACAGTCAGTCTAGCAGAGTGCTTTCGTGAAAATACGGTAAATCTAATGTATGAATGGCGCGGCGGGTAATGACTCTAGTGTGGCCCAATATAGCGGAGGAAGAGTAGCATTTCTTCTTCATACATCTACTCAAGTAAAAGTAAAAAGTATTGTGTGGTAAAACTACTCTTAGAAGTCAAATAACACTCAAATAAATGTAACTCGTTACTACCCTCCCTTGGTCATGAATGTCATTTTCTTTGAAACACCACTTGCACACACCCTATACGTATCTGCAATGCTACAGTAGTGTGGATGCCCAAGTGCTGGCCATTTTAACCACTGTCCTTTAAATTGAAACTTATATAGAACACAAACATAAAAAAGAAAATCCCAGCTAAACCATAGATAAGGGGTGGTTTGGGGATTTTGATGGCAGTAAACCAAAATGTTTTTAGTGGCCCCAAAATACTTACCGACGCCAGGACACTTCCTGACTTACGATGTAGGATTGGCGTATCGAGGCCTTAATTCTGACAAGGTCACTTGCTAATAAGTGTTAGCAACATTAGCTTGGTTCATCGATGGACAATTGTTCCAGTCCAAAGTGTTATTTAACGGGTCCAATGATGGCCTAAAATCATGTGGTATATTTGTGTACATAAATATAGGGCAACTCATCCACTTTATTATCTTAACTTTCAGGTAAGAATAGTCCTCGCTAGTCACTTCAATTCATAGTAGAATTTGTCACTTTTTTTTTTACTCACGACTGCCACCTCTGGCCTAAAGCATAAATGCAGCCTCTGTGTCAAGCTTGTGCATGGTGCGCTTTAATAAACTCTTTGTTTTTTCTTGGAGTCTAAACCAGGGCTGGACCGGCCATCTGGAATACTGGAAGAAACTGTGGCGTGTTCGCCCTGAAAACTCCACACTGAAGGGAAGATACTTGCAGTTCAAGCGCCAAGGCACTTTGTACTCCTATATTTGTTGAATTTGCTGTAGAAGGTTGGCTGAGGACTGTCCTGTGTCTCTGGTGTATGTATTGGAGCAGGCATTGCAAGACAGGAATTAATGTGAATCTCCCCACCCCTAGCCCACCCCTTAGCAGTTGTGGCCCTAAACAACCACATAAACTGTTTATGCCTGCTCCCAATTGTGAAGAATAATGAAATATTTTCTCACAGTTTCCTAAAACCCAATCCTATCTCAATGTTCTCTACCATCTTTAGGTTTTATCCATTACAAGCTCAATACTCAACCCACAGTGTCTAATTCTCTGTCTGCCATTACTCACTGCTTACCCTTACAAAGCTATTCTACTCAGTAGCATCCTTTATCTTATTCTGGTCTGTCACACTCTGCTCTGCCTTTGTATCATGCGCTAGTCGATTCCCATGCCTGGTGAGTGCACTGGCACGTCTGATCAACTAAACAGATCCCCCAGCAGGCCTTGCTCCTCCCTGCGGAGAGCCCAGGATTGTAAGGAATGTTAACATTGTATTACAGTACGCCACCACGTACACAATGTCCTCGATGAACAACACAGCTTTATCTGCCTCTCCTGGGATCTGGGCGATGCCTTTTTCTCATCCTGCCTCTCTATTTCTATGATATTCTCACTGTCCTTTGCTCTCACCTCTTCCTTCTTTCTGTACACACACGTGATAGACAGAATACCAGGATTACAGTATGAGCTGACATGGTGACATGGTGTTAATCGTCAGAGTCGTGTTTGTTTCCGCCCAGAAACTGTCACCCTCTAATAACGAGCCCCCAAAACCCAACACAATTGGCACTGGAATGGCAGGAGAAGCACAAAAGGCACAAAACCCGGCAATCTTGTCAACATACACAAATGGAAGGCCTGGAAGGAAGCGACGCACATCCCCTTTTCTCTTGTCATAGAAAGCAAGTCTGAGTGTCAGCAAGGGCCTATAATTAATATAGTAATTTCTCTAACCACACACATTAATACATATCCACCCCAAACCCGCCTAATGTTTAACTCATCACATCATCATCAACACAATTGAAACTTCAATTCAGTGTAATTGTCTACAAAAATGCATAATAATGCCAGTACAAATTAGGATATGTGAAAAATGTCTTTCCATTCATCCAATTGCATTTGTAGCGACTCCAAGCTTCCTTGTCGCTTCCGACAGAGAGACGGTGGGTCCTGTACTTGCTGACGCGCTGTCGCAATGTCGGCTTGTCAAAAAAGGCACGAGTGTTGAATGCTCTTTGTTTAGTTTAATCAGCCTTTCACGATCACACACAACTTGAATGGTGGAGCAATGCCATACGGATCAACATTTCATGCGCCATGCGTTTGTGTCATGCGTTTGTGTCATGCGGTCAACAAAAAATACGGCTACCCAGCTCGACTCAATCACTCGTTCTACCGGGAAGTGCATCTATTTGAAGCTCCCGGCATACATCACCTGTCATGTGACCCCAACACCCACGCATCACAGCAACCACACGCACACACCACGTGACATATGCTATGGCCCCTACAGCATTTTTTTTTTAAAAGAACAATAGGCTAAAGTAGTTCTAAAATGATAATAAAATAAAGACTTTTCAGTGAGAGAAAAAAAAAACATGTTCATCACAGCCTGCCTTCTATATAGTATTTGTGGAAGCTTTCAAAAGACACAACGTGAAACAAATATTATGGTATTATTGCAGTTTTCACTGGGAGGGTGGGGTCGTGCTATAAAAAATAATTATATATATATATATATATATATATATATATATATATATATATATATATATATATATATATATTAGGGGTGTCAAAATTAGTGCGTTAATTTAAAGTTAATTTAACACCACTATTTTTTTTAACGCGCGATTAATGACCGCCCCTTACTTGGAAAGCTTTTACTGGGGGAATTTCAGTCGCAACGCAGCATACACGTCCATGTCAAAATTTAGCAGTTATAAATTTAATAATAAGCATACACGTCCATGTCAAAATTTAGCAGTTATAAATTTAATAATAAAGCATATATTTGTGGAGACTGGGGTCAAGTTCTATTTTACAATTTTAAAAATGTGCAGAATTTTCCAAGTTACTTCAAGTTAAAGATTAGATAGCTCTTAATATGAAAAGAAAAATGCACTGAGCTGTCACCAATGTCTTACAAATGCAAATGAAAAATTACTTCTACACAAATCAATATCACACTCAATTTTTACAGTACCGTACATCTTTTTAATTTTAACTAAATTTCATGAATTATTATGAAATTGCTGTAACAATGACTAAAAGATGCAGCCTATGATGCTATTGGTTTAACATTTTTTTCCACTTTTATTTTAACAAGAGTATGAAAACTTAAAATAAAATAAAAAAGTATTTTATTTCACATTTTATCATACATTTAGAACAGATATAAAATTTAGATAACTATGAATGATATAACTATGAAGTCATGCAATTAATTATAATTAAAAATGTTAGTTGTCTGACACCCCATATATATATATATATATATATATATATATATATATATATATATATATATATTACCAGATTTTTCCCCCCATTTTTTAAAATCACTGTTTATACTACTACTGTGTTTTAGTAATTGCTACAGTTTTCTGTTTCCTCAGAGGGAACCCCTGCTGTGTAGTGCCATCGCCGTGGTCCTGCCTCTCAAGTCCACAGGCACTGTCCATGCTGTACTGTAGACGCAATGCTGGTGGCCTCCAGCCTCTGATCTGGTCCGGGTGTTTATTAGTAAGATTGATTGATTGATTGATTGATTGATTGATTGATTGATTGGATTGATGGTCCTTGTGTTAATATGAAAAACAGGATCAGCCGGCTTTTGCGTCACACCGCAGATGCGCCCTTGGTGTTAGAGCCACAATGTTTGATCGTTACTGGACAGCAATGTTCATGTAGCTAATCAAACAAGAATTTTAAAAACATTAGGTCTTTGGCTTTTGGTCTGTTGCGGTGCCATCTATCAAATAACATATACCCATTTTCATTATGAATCACAGGCGAGCTTGGATCCTGTCCCAGCTGACTTTGGGCAAGAAGAAAATCACAGATTTATCAAAACAAAATGAAATAAAATAATTTCTCTAACTTTTCTGCAAACCAAACAATGCTTTTCAAACAATGACAGTAGCAACATACTTTTATTGAAGATTTGGAATAACATCAGATTCTAATGAAAGAACATATAACCCTGATGTGAATTGTTGTGTGCTTGTATTTGTGCTTGCAAAGCAGCATTCCCTGGCGCCGCCATAGGGAAAGCATGTGTAGAGCGGCAGCTGCAAAAAGGGCCTCCCAAACGCGCTCTGACGCAAAGTGACAGCTCTGTATAGCTCACACTGGCACTGACAGCTGACAGATGGGTAGCACTCATACACCGCAGGAAAAAAAGATGGAGGGATTGGGGGAGGGTTGAGGAGGGGAGGCGTGGATGGAGAGAAAGAAAGGAGACAGCGAAAGCCCCCAGGATGATTCGCCGGCATTGCTCAGTGTGTTCAGAGGGCCGGCGTTTGATTGAGTGCTACAGAGAATAATAAACCCTCTGCAACCTATGCCAAGCCTTCTCTGCTTTCTTATCTCTCGCTTTCTCCATTGTAGTCTCTCCCCCTCTCCTCGACCTATTATGGGCCCTCCTTTGGTTCTTTGCTTTGCTCCTTTATGCAACCACCCATATTCCCCAGGCCCATCTTCAACACCTTGTGGTCTATCTTTATGTTTTCCCTTGTCTATACTCTCACACCCCTTCTTTCGCCTGTCTGCTATCTGCCTCTATTGGCCATCCCGCTGTATTTGTCTCTCTATCTGAGCTGTGAGAGACAAGGGTAAGAGGTTCCTGTCAAACAAACCAACAGTACTCACTCACTGTTATTCCCTTGTGTATCTGACAATGTATCTGGAGCTTACAAACTTCTCTTTTTCTGCTGCTACAGATACACAGGCCAAACAGACAGGGTGACGCCGCAGTAAGGGATCACATGATGTACAAATATCAGTGCAACAAATATCACGACAAAAGAAAAAAGGCAATGCAAAGTCAAGCATGAGCAATTGATTAATTTTATTAAATTAAGTCAATTTAGAATTTAAATACCAATCTTATAGTAACTAAAAGAGGTAGAGTACTAATTCACTGGCCATCAAAGCAGCTTGTAATTATATACAAAGTAAATTCTGTAGAGTAAATTTGATTCTATATAGAGTGGGACCAAATAGACATATAATATATAAATAGTTTTAGAGTCATATTTACACTTGGAAGAGAGTAAAATAAATAATTGACAAAAATAAAATAATAGACATAGGTAAGGTCTGGTCACTACATTCCACACACATCATTTCCAAACCGCCCTGCATTTGCAAAACAGATGCTTGAGGGCTTATGTGTCATGTGTGGAGCTAAACAGCTACTGAATAAGGAAATTGTATTAGGGAAGGGGAACAATTTTGTTCTATGGGGACAATATTTTGATCTGTGGTCTTGTTCTTTCGTACCGTCATTGCAGCTTTTATTTCAAAGTGCGAAGGAAAGGATTAGCAGAGTTGGTAAATGGCAAGAAGGAGGGACAGATGGGTAGGGTGGGTCGCGGGTGGCACCCAGGAATGTAAGGTGTGCTTGTGTCGCTGAGCTTGTTAATGTCTATTTTGTAGGATACACTTATAATGGACACTTTTGTTGCGGTGCCCAGACACGCCGAATGTCACTATTCATCTTTCTCTGAACACACACATGCACACAAACGCATGCACACACACACACACGTATGTTCAGTTCTGCTCTATTTTCCATCTCCTCTGCGAGGGTTAATCTGTGGAAGTGTTCCAATGCCCTCCTTCTCCCTTTCCTCCTCCTCCTCCTCCTCCATTGCCTCTCATCCCTCCAACCCTTTGGTCTTTCGATTGCTCTTTTTGCTGCAGCCCAACTTGCATAGAGATACTAATAAGTTGCTTTTGCTGCTTAGTCAAGTAGGCTGGCATGGAAGATGGATATTTACAAAATAGCCCCCACGTCTGTGCGGCTGATATTTAATAGTCAAGACTTATGCTCATTTGGTACAGCAGGATATGAGAGGAACCACACTCAATGCTCTCTCTTAAATTGTGTAGAGAGCCCTGGAGCATCATTTTCACTTCCTGCAACATCTTGATTCATGTTAATTGTAGGACACTCACATGAGAGGATATTCAGCGTATTCATATTGCTTAGAAGAAGAAAAAAGCTTTGGATACACCTGCAATGTGCAGCCCGAGTGCTTTTGATCCTGCATTCTTACTAATGACCACCAGAGGTGATTTCAGTTATCACACTGTGTCCAGGAGTACGAGCCACTTGCTTCATTACCTCACTAAACATATTCATAATTAGGTCATAACCTAATTAACTACTTTAAAGTCTTCTTCCTAACACACTCAATTAGTGAATTATTGTGCCATTTGGAGAAAAATACACACAAGGGTGTACTTTGATTACCTTTCCCAGATTTATACCTTCAAATCATATCTTGTTTAGCTTGATTATCTGGGATTGTAATTAGGCTAACCCTAGCTCTTGCTGCAGTCGCTAACGCAGTTAGCGCTCAAACTGTTAGCTGCCCTAAACACTGGTACCGCGAGCCGTTTGTTTTTATTTCTCACCCTTGATTGGCGATTGAATGTGATTTCAGGACGATAGTTGTGTTGTTGACGTTGGTCGAAATAGTTTGTGACGGCAATATGAACGGCCGATACTCAAGACGTAAAACAAGACGAGTCAGGTCATCCGTTATGCCGCAACATACTGCTGGGAATACTTCAAAATAAAAGCATTCCAAGGAATTGCGCTCCACGTATTTATTTGGTAAGGTAAGGTTAGCAGCAGAAATGACAGATCGCGAGCCATGTTTAAAATGAGTGAGTCTCCCGCCTGAATTGGGAGAAGTTGGCAAGGCCAATGGAACAAATGTCCCGGTTTAATCAGGACAATGGCCGTTTTGAGCCTTGTGTCCTGAGTCCCGGCTGATTTCGTCATCACCATTGTATTGTGCTCCTTTTATGGAGGTCCTGTACCAGCGTCCTGCTTTTTATTAAGAGTGCCGTCCACTCGCCAATTGTTTGGACCATGTGTATGTCAGTCAGACAGTTGTCATAGCAATTCATATGATAAACCGATTAAAAAGGAATTTAACTGTTAAAGTGCTTCAGGGACACCAATGACAACCATCACTTCACGTTTTATTCAGCCAAGACACATGGCACACATGCACAGACACACAGGCCTCTGTCCACTGACACTGCAATTTCTGTCTTTCAAAACTCCCTGCCAAGGTCATAAAATCTACACATTGGACTCAATATGGAGCCAGTCTTGGCGCAAGGAAACATATGTCATGAGAATTTCTCAATTTGAGGAATAAATGTATTCAGATATTGGCTCTGACTGACCTTCATTAGCAAATATTCTTTCCATGAAATGGTTACCTAATTAAAAACCAGAAATCCACATCAGTTAATCTAAATAAATATTTCTATTAATGCAATCTATTGTTTGCCTATACATAGAGGTGACTAGTGGTTCATTTCTCAGTGGTTCGCTGCCAGGCTTTGCAGGTAAATCACTCTCAGAAAGGCAGGCATTGTACAGACCAGGCCCTTGTGCAGCTTGTCATGCACAGTTGATATTTTGATAGCTTCCCGTCTCTTTGCATTAGCCCCCGAGGTGCCCAAACCATTTTAAATGTTTATCGCCAAAGCGCTGGGGGTTAATTTCATGTCTCGTCACGAAAGAACAGCATCACACCGTCGCCAATTGCACTTGCAATCGACTCGCTTATCACAGAGTGTTGTGTTACACTGACTGACACGTGACAATGACCCTGGTGGCTCTCTAGGCTGATAGCATCAGGTTTGTATTTCCAATACCTCTTCTGACTCTCTCCTCCTTTTTCTTACCCAATCTCTCCCCACGTCCTCCTTCCTTGACTTACTCTGTGACTGCAGGCAAAGGAGAAATTGGGACTTGGTCCCAGGGGAGGAGGACAGAGTATGAGAGACTGTATGTTGTCTTTGTAGTTGTGTATTACTCACACACACACGTACACAGATAACACACCGCATAGCCTGTGAGCTGTGCATGGACACACACACATACAGCAAAGCCCAGACTCACTGTGAGCATGAGTGCTTGTGTGTGGGTGTGCATGATAATATGCATGTCTATCTCCAGCCATACAATTTTTTTATCAGCCTCAAAAAGGTATCGGTTTCAGTCTTTGGTGTGGAACATCATGGAGCCACAGGGCATGGGTGCTCAATAATCTTTGGAAACACTTATAAAAGCAACGCATCCACACAAGCAAATATTTCCGGCACGGTGCAAGACTGGTTAGCACGTCCACCTAGCAGTGCAAAAGCCGTGAGTTTGAATCCGGTCTATGGCCTTCCTGGATTGTGTGCCCTGCGATTGGCCGGCAACCAGGGAGACCTGAGTCCTGGAAAACACCAGGGGCCACTTGAATCAGGGGCACCTGTTGCTAAAGATAAACTGTTTTTGCTCAGTGAATTAGCAGTGTAGACAGGTGAGGGCGATGTCAGTGATATCGAAGAGCGATTGCAGGCGGGAGAGGAGGTTTTACGAGTCGATAGTGTCAAAGGCAGCTGTAAAGGCCTCGACAAACCTATCCGACGTCGGCCAAATGTGACCAACGCCTACCGCCTGTGGCGTTGGCATGACCGTCGGCATGGCACGCCAATTATTAAGTATCTATTATTAAGAGTGAAAGCTTTTACAGGGGCGGGATATAAAAACGTAAAACCATGCATACACACTATGTATACCCACGCGAAGCACACCCTCAGGCTCTTTACAGAGCATCGTGTAATATAACTGGTGTATCCAGTTGCGTCTCCATGTCTTGCCATAGTTTGGCTTTCATCACTCATTCATCATTCCGTTTAACGGCAATGTAATACAATGCCGGTCTCACTTGTATCATAGTGATGAACTAATCTTCTGTTCGTATAATTACGTCCAAATGTGAAGGGTGATCATGTGCAAAATGAGTGAAATTGTAAATGCTTTCCACTGCTTACTGTTTATCCACATTCGTAACTTCCTGTTCTTCCCCTTGTGCTGATTTGCTAGATAACAGCCAATCAAAGTGATCAAATGACGACAGTCCAACGACAATTCGATTGTTGAACACGGCGAAAACACCCTCTAGACACTCCCCAACGGGATCCAACATTGCGAAGGTGATTTCTACATTAATTAGACGCCACATACCGACACCCGGACACATTCCGACTTCCAACGTCGGATTTGTGTAGCGAGGTCTTAAGATTGAGGTGGACACGGATGGAGAGAGTAGGCCAGAGTCTGAAGAGAGTGGGAGATCATCGCAGAGCTGGGCAAAAAACATCGTTCCAGCGGCCCGTCATTGACGGATTGCCACCTTTCGGCGAGTGCTTCTGCATTTTCAGTGAGTGCTTCATGTTGTCTACACGTAGCCGGGTATGTGTGTAGAGCGATGACGTAAAACTCTGTTTACGACTGTTATATGTGAACGCGGATCAGGAGAAATATACAAATCTTCACTTTAGCCTGAGTTATTTTAAACCTTTGTTTTTAATGAAAAAAAACAACAACACGTGTGGCCGACAGGGCAAAACGCATACAAATATCTCCCGTTTGCAAAAATCCTTGCTACGTGTCGACAGGGCCTCATTCAGTGTATTTTTTCATAGCTTAGCATAAGCTAAAATGCGGATGCACTCGCCAAAAGGTGGATATCCATCAATGGATATGGATAACAATGATTTTTCAATGGTCATTCATGGCTTTGGGGAGAGTGATTTTAGAGCTGTAAACGGAATCCAGACTGAAATTGGAAAGATTTTTATTGTTGGGGTGGTATTTTAGTTGTGAAGCGACACTTGTTTCAGGTATTTGGAGATTAAATAAAGGTTTGAAATTGACCTGAAGTTTGACATGTTTAGAGCTGAGGTAGTGTTTTTTTTATTTTATTTTTTATGATAAACAGCCAGTTTGAGTAAAAGTGAGACTGAGACAAGGATTGAGGGAAGAGTTGATGATTTTGGACACAAGCAATGAGATGGTGGAGGAGCAGTGTTTAATGAAGGAGGATGGGATACATGGTGGAGGTTTTCATACAGGAAATGATTTTTGACAGCTCAGCTGGGCAGACAGCAGTGAACTAGGAGAGGGGCTGGGAGAGAAGATGGGCGGTTGGGGGTTGGGTGGGGGTTTTGGAACATATGTGGGTGGGGCCTGTAGTTAAAGAACTGTAGATGGTGTCGATTTTAGATTGAAAATCAGAGAAGAAGGAATTGCAATGAGTTGTCACTCGGTTTGCGTTTGTTGGTGGAAAGGAGAATCTTTAGATTATTGGACCTGGAGCTGGTGTGAATTAGGTTACAGTAAAATATAGAGCAGGCAGTAGCGAGAGCGGCTTTATACAGTGAAAGATGGTCTATGTAGGTTTGGAAGTGAACAGTAAGTCCAGTTTAGCTGTGAAGTCTTCAAGGAATTAGGAACTTCATGTGGCAGATTTCAGGGGTATACCGGGGGCTGTGTGTGTGAATGAGACAAATCTGTCTTGAAACAAGGCAGGTGGAGAGAATGCGGTTTTAGATATTAATTAGGTTTAAGAAAATCACCGTGGAGCGGTCCCAGATTGATATTGTGAATTGCAATTGTCAACCTAGCTATTGCCAGGTACCTTAAGTGCAGAATTACAAATTATGACTTTTCTCCTTTGGAAAATGCATCAATACACATAAGTAAAAAATGACTTCAAGGCATTTGGTGAAGGGCCTTGAAGGACAAGTGCAGGCTTCCCCAATCTTGGTCCTCGAGGGCCGGAGTCCTGCAGGTTTTAAATCAGGGTTCACCAATTTCAGTCCTCGATGTCCGGAGTCCTGCAGGTGTTTAGATGTTTCCGCTCACTAGCACACCTGATTCATCTATTCAGCTCATCAGCATGCCTGATAACAATCCTGATCTTTAGCATCAGGTGTGTTGGTAGGCGGAAACATCTGAAACAGGACTGCAGGACTCCGTGGTGAACCCTGTTTTTGATGTTTCTGTCCTCCAACACGCCTGATTCTAATGTTTAGGACCGATGTCAGGCTTCTGCAGAGCTTGCTGATGAGCTAATTATATGAATCAGGTGTGTTTGGAGGACGGAAACATCTAAAACCAGCAGGACTCCAGCCCTTGAGGATCGGGATTGGTGAAACTTGGACTAGTGTATTGAATATTCTGTGACTGTATGCAGTGTAACAGATGAAGATTGACAATGTTCAAATTACTTTCTCTTTCCATCTTTTCTTTTGCCTCATTCCTTTTTTCACAATGTTTGAGTACCAGAAATTTCAAAACTTTGATAGATTCCCAGAAAGCAATAAAAAAAGTATATATAATATTTGTAGGCCATGCATGCTCATACAACATTGTGGGCTGATATGAGCGTCATTACGTTCAGTCAAATTTCCCTGTTCAGATGACAATAAATGCTTTGAATCATGAGTCCTAGAAATGTTTTAGGTGTACACTTTGAAATTTTGCTGTGTCATCATCTAAACTATGACAAACAAATTACACTAAAATCTTCATCATTATAAGATCAGCTATCATCAGGTTTTTTTATTTTGCTACCCTAAATGTGGTTTAGGGTCAGGGGGGTGCCTGGGTCCTAAAATCTGTCTGATCATTTTTCAGAGTGGCGTGCACTATTTACAGCGAACCAGATTTGCACTGGCGAAGGGGAACTCTGTGTGTCTGTGTGTGTGTTTATCTGTTTATGTTCTTTGGACGCCAGCCATGTCAATCAGACCCCTGCAGTGCAACTGCCCTTCACACTTCTGTTTATCTGCTGCTGTTGAGAACTGCGAAGACTGATAAGAGAACGTCAGTCTCTTTCCAGCTCTCATTTTCTTCACTCCTTGTCTCTCAAAGCGCAAGCACGCACGCACGCACACACACATGCACACGCACACAAACACTTATTTTATAAGGTTTTCACCCTGTTCAACACAACATGTTCACCTTTTTTTTTTCTTGTAATGCAACAGAGCACAAACACTTTGTTTCCTTACATAGGTAGAATGTTCACATATCTGTATTTTATTTAGTCATATTTCTGGCAGCTTTCCTTTTTACTCCACTACATTTACCAGTAAAATATATACTTTTATTACCATACATTTACCGTAACCTAATCATCTTTTGTGATTGTTTCTACAAAAGTAAATCCTCATAAATTGTCATTGACATGCTGTCTGAACTAAAGAGCACAAAGCATAAGAATAGTCCTGCTTGTACTGACTGTCAGACCCACCACACAGCCCTTGATTCAATTGCAATTGAGGAAGAAGTGGCATCCGCGCTCTCGACAGTAGACATGCTTAGAGAGGCGCGTGGAGTACAGACATAGGTCAGTAAGTATGGTGACTATTGGTTTTCAAATTGGAGTATGAAATGTCGAAAACCTTTAAACAAAGGCTATCTTGTTTATTGTATGTTTATTGTACATTTTCCATTTGAAACTGTGGCAGAGTAAATACTTATAATAGCGTATGGTAATCTACTCCAGATGGTGACAAAAAAAACATGTGACTGTCTGCTGATAACTTCATGAATCCACTTTTCAGGTTGACTTTTAAAAGTAATTACATTGTCATTTTGCTCTTGCTTGTTTTCTCATGGCCTAGAGAAATTTCACCAAGAGCAAAGCGACGACTCATCCAGGAGGTAACAAAGGAACCCAGGACAATGTCTAAAGAAGGGCTGACCTCCCTCGCCTCAGTTAAGGTCAGTGTACATAACTCAACAATAAAGAAGAGACTGACGTCCAAGGCAGAAAATCACTTCTGACCAAAAATAACAAAGGCTAACATTACTTTTTCAAACAAACATCTGAATGATTCACAAGAATTTTGGGAGAATTTTCTATGGATTGATGAGAATAAAAGTTTAAAATTTTGGAAGGTTTATGTGTCGTTGCATCTGAAATAAATGTAACATATAGAATTTCATCAAATAGAACATCCTAGCAAACATGCTGAGGGTGGTGTGTCTGCTTTCTCTTTCAGCACTTGGATAACTTGCATTGCCTGAAAATACTGAAGGATAATGTTGGGCAGATTCTTTAGTGACTTCAAACTAAAACGTACTTGTGTTCTGCAGGAAGCCAATCCAAAAGAACTTCTGAATGGCATTAAATATATATATATATATGTTTTTGAAGTGGCCTGGTCAAAATCTGGGGCCTCATTTATGAAGCTCGCCTATGATCAAAATGAGGCCAAAACCCTACGTACGAACATTGAAACATTGAAGCTTTGTGGTGCATTTCGATTCCTCAAACGCCATGTATGCTGGATGTTGGGTCACATTACTGTTTGTTTTGCTCCAGACTTGCTCCGATGCCACAAGCATGCGCTGCACAAAGCACGCAAATGAACGTAAACATTTTAAACGTCCGTCTTCTCTCATTGATCACCTATCTTGAAAAGGCCTCATGCAACAAATCATACACTCTAAAAACAGTTGGGTCAAAAGTAGCACAATTATGGATCAAAAATTGACAGATCCACTGTGTGGGTCAATTTGACACAACTTTCTGGGTTGTTTTATGCAAAAGGTTCCAATTATGATCCCAAGTAAAGGATCTGACCAATATTTATGAGTTTTTTTTTACGCTGAAAGACCCATTTCTTGACTTAAAGTTGGGTCAAATCAACCCAAATACATGATCGGTCCATTTTTTACCCATAGTTGGGTTATTTTTGACCCAACTATTTTTAGAGTGTATTACTGTCCTTATTATAACTAATGTGGACTGCATCATTGTGCTGCGCAACAATACGTGCCTATGCAGTAATTTCACCCGCCGGCACAAATGCCATTAAAGGCTAAATAAAACTATTATAGGCTATTGACACAAGACAATAAGGATAAAAATGACAAAAATACAGTCTGGTACAAGCATCTTTGCTATGGAGCTTGACATAATTGTAGGCTTTTATCCAGCAAATAAATAAATAAATAAAAGAAACGCGCGCGTCAATATAGTCTGTCAACGTTTCCAATGCAATACACACAGCTGTGATGCTGGATGAAGATCCATAAGCAACACATTGGGAATAATATATACCCTACTACTAATAATACTAATAATAACAACAACAATAACAGGGCAGCCTATTGATCGCCTAAATTTTGCCTCCGACTCAATTTCCCTAATGCATTAGTAAAGTCTGAGTAAAGACAATAACATTGGTCAAATTATTTCATTCATGTTCACCTTTGTATGAGACCAAATTATAATTATTAATAAAATTAAAATTAAAATTAAAATTAAAATTAAAATTAAAATTAAAATTAAAATTAAAATTAAAATTAAAATTAAAATTAAAATTAAAATTATATGTATTATTATATTAATTATTATATTAATTATTATAATAATAATTATTATTATTAGTAGTAGTAGTATTATCTCTTTTATCACAGTCTTTGCTGGTGTACCTTTTGTGCATCAGCCGGGTGCAAACCATGCACCTATGGCGTCAATGACTCAAGTCAATTATTCTGTTCAAATACTAAGCACCTTTCTGAGGATTCACACAGATCCCAGCATGCAGATCTTTTGAATCTCTGTCATAATAGCTCTCTCTGATACTTTCATGATGTTTTCAATCATACCCTTCTTCACTGTACCAAGTGCACCAACAACCACAGGGATCATTACGGTTTTCATATGCCACATTCTCTGTATTTCTAGTTCTCGGTCTCTGTACCTATTCACACGAAATTTCAATGTACATCATGGTGAGGGGGCGGCACGGTGGCTGACTGGTTAGCACGTCCGCCTCCCAGTTCAGAGGACAAGAGATCAAGTCCGGGCTTCGGCCTTCCTGGGTGGAGTTTGCATGTTCTCCCCATGCTTGCGTGGGTTTCCTCCGGTTACTCCGGTTTCCTCCCACATTCCAAAGACATGCATGGCAGGTTAATTGAACACTCCAAATTGTCCATCGGTGTTATTGTGAGTGTGGATGGTTGTTCGTCTCTGTGTGCCCTGCGATTGGCTGGCAACTAGTTCAGGGTGTACCCCGCCTACTGCCCGAAGCCAGCTGGGTTAGACTCCAGCGCCCCCCGCGACCCTTGTGAGGAATAGCGGTTAAGAAAATTGATGGATGGATGGATCATGGTGAGGCTAGCGTTCTTTCTTGCCTTTCCCTGACCGTCCATTGTTTTGATTTGTTGTTCGCCAACACGTGCTTCTTATAAATACGCAGATTAGTTGATTTGCATTGCCAAATATGGGGTGAAATAGGCGGATTTGGGGTGGGAACAGCGTGGAATCTCCTCCACACACTGGTTGGGATCGTGTGGCTTTTATAAAGGGAAATTGCGTGCAGGTGTGTGTATGTGTGGCTACGTATGGTTTTATAAATCTCATTTTTTATCTGCGTACGTGAGGTTTGGGTTGCGTTCGTAAATACTTTTGTATGCAGATTCTCACGCAGATTAAGAATGTTTTTTTTTCCACACACAGGCCCAGGCTTTGAATTTTTTATTTTTTTATTTCAAAATTTAAATCACCATTTAAAAACATTAATTTAAATTAACCTGGTTATCTTTGTCTGATATTTATATTTGTTAGATTATCTTATTGAATTGAGGAGTAGCCTATATGCAAAAAATAAAACAATAATAATAATAATAATAATAATAATAATAATAATACATTGAGAAGAGGGCAAATCTGAAACAGACAACATATAAAAACATTTTACAACACACATTTTAAAGAATGTCTCCATTGGTTGGCAGAACTGTCTTTCACCACATGTAAAGTACAGTACTGTCACTTTAGACCATCCATCCAGTTTGTATAATGCATTGCTTGTCCTTAACTCTTTGACTGCCAGACGTTTTCAGAAAAGGGATGCCGTCAGTGCCAGCCGATTTAAGCATTTTGACTGATCTTTCAAGGTCCACAGAAAATGTTCTGTTTGGACTATGGAAACACACGTACTACCAAAGGAAAGATTGGACTTTCATCTTTCATCAGAAAAAAAAAGTTTGTTTCTACCTTATTCCGTTCTTTAGTAATCAACAATAGAAAATGGTTAGTTTGACCCAATTTCGCCTGTTTTGGACCAGAATACGGAGAAATCAAGCTTTTAGTGAAACGATATTATTTCATGCATTCTAGTGAATTTTACACTTCTTTTTGTCCATGAATGATGCCACAAACACCTAAATAGTGCTTTACTTCTATAAAACACTACCACCAAGAATGAAAAAGTGTTTTTTGATAGCAAAATACGTTTATTTACATTCAACAGTGTAACAATTTGACAACAATTTGGCAAACTATTTACAAATGTGTGCAACTGTGGTGCTATTTACAAATATGTGGATGTTTCAACGACAGTTTTTCTTTTTGTAACACTCTCCTGCGTGCAAAGAGACGCAACAGCATTTGCACAACAGATTGCCTCTTCGCGTGCAAAAGCTCCACTTTCTTGCAGGCCGTTTTTTCCGGGGAATAGCAAGTATATGCTGCAGTGTGTGTTGCCATAAAGTCTAATATCAGGATCATGCTACGGTTACGTTACGGTGATGTTACGTTGTGGCTTCCTCATGTCCTTTGGTTGCTATACCGAGTGGTAGATGTTCTGATCCATTTTATCCACTCCATTCATGGTGGCATCGTAGTCCAGAAACAGTGTCTTCTCCGTGATCAGACTGTACCCGCTCCTCCGATGAATATGCATTGGACTCGGGGTACTCTTCATTGTCCGATCGAATGTCCGCTTGTGCAGCTCCGCGTTTTCCGGCGTTAGCAGCGCTAGCCGGTGAGGCTTTATGACGAGAGAATAACGGCCGCGTCAATGCTTCCAACTCCGGCGTCAACCTCGGGAGTGGCCATCATCATCATCATCAATGTGCATTGGTCGATGCTTTTCGACTACTCTCCATCGTCCGATCGAATGTCCGCTTGTGCAGAAGTACCCGGCCGGCTATTGTGCGCGTTTTCCGGCCTTAGCAGCGCTAGCCGCGCTTAGCCGGTGAGGCTTACTACGTGATCGTAACAGTCACGTCAAAGCTTCCAACTTTGGCGTCAAGCTCGGAGTCATCATCATCGTCGACATCAATGCGCTTTTTAGTATTGATTGATGCTTTCCGTCTTTGAAAAAAATGCTCAAGCGTGAGCTGCTTGTAACCGGTTGCTTGGTCAAGCCATTGTGGCTTGGATCAGCCATTGTCTCCTCAACACTCTAGCTCCGCCTCACATCTTCTACTGACGCCCACGGTGGGCGGCCCATCCAACCTTGTGCAAAGAGAGTCATCGCTGCCCTCTAGGGGCCAAAACGAGTCTTTTACTATTCAGATATGCCTGATACTTTCAGCACAGCTGCCCAAGGCTTTCCTGCACCCGTTTTTGAAAAAAAAAAAAAAAAAACATAGGGGACGTCTTTTAACGTCCTCGGCGCCCTTCCCTAGGTTTATGCTAAACGTTTTATAACGTTTATGGCAGTCAAAGAGTTAAAATGGCCGCTGGTAATCTGAAACCCATTCAAGTTGTTTTTTTGCTGGAGGCAAAGGACACCCTGGATTAGTTGTCAGACAATTGTGGCACTTCAGGCCACACCTTATATGGCAAGCAAAAACCTATTATCTCCAATATGTGATCTTTTTAGCCAGTAGGCTAAACCACCCAAAAATAACATTAAAACCCCCAAAATATTTTGCTGTTAAATAACAAAACATTCCTTGGGATAAAGCTGTGACCACCGTAGCCACTAGTTGTAGGTTGAGCGGACAAGCTAGTTGGCAGTGTTGGGTAGTAGCTGTTTACAACATCAAAGAGGTTTTCGGTCGTGAAGCTTGCACAAGTTACATCTCCCCAGGGACTTCTAAATCCTAAATGCAACTTCTGTGCTCGACATCATGTTACGTACTTGACCTCCTAGTTTATGAAATGTTCACATCGGGATACAATGGCAGAAGGGGGGCAGAGAGTCTTTACAGACTCAAACATTTAAAGGTCCCAATGTTTTCTGTTCAACTCCTAGTGCACATCAAGTGCACATACTTAAAGACACACATTCAGCTACATCCCAAACACAACCCACTAAACTAGTCATCACAACTTGATCAGTAAACATCAACAGCCAACAATATAGCACTAACTAGCAACATGTTTTTGGAACCAAGAGAATAAACTGAGCGTGTGTGGGTCGATGCGTGGGTGGCTGTGTGTGTGTGTATGTGTTTGTGTGCAGACAGCAGGAGGTGGGGAAAATGATGATGAAACTGAAACTTATGTTACTGACAAATTTTATTTTTGCAGTTTATTTTCTCTAGGGAAACACATTGTTGTGGTCTATTTAAAAAAAAAGTCAATTTGTTTTTACATCTAAAATAATAAGTGGGCTGTATAGCGCTTTTCTACCTCTATCTTCTCAATCAATAAGAGAATGACCACACATGCATCAGCTCAGTTATGTTAAAATAACACAGTGCTATAACTGTATTTTGCCAAGACAGTGATTATGCAGTGGTAGTAAAATGACATGATTTTCAAAAGATTGTACAATTAAATGTGCATTTACACAGACTATTTTTTTAAATTGAAAATGTGGTCTTTCTTTTAAAGCTGCAGTGCATAGTTTCTTTTGGCCCCAAGTTTGTTGCTCTCTTACAACAATAGATTTGATATGATGTAGGCCATGTGCTAGAGGAGCTGATATGATTAATCAGTGTCAACTGTCACATCTTCCCTAGTTGTCAGAAATTAATTCATTCACTGCCATTGATGGCTATAGATGTCAAAAATGTATTTGAACTATTTCTATTAGTTTCACTTCCCCCCCCCCCACCCACTTTTGGTAACAAGAGTATGAAAACCTAGAACAAAATGTTTGTACATTTAGAACAGATATAAAATTTGTGATTAATCTTGAGTTTAAATAATTAAGTAATTAAGCAAAAAAGAAAATATTGTAAAATATTGTTAAAAAAAATAGAGGCGATTAATTTTTTTAATTGTAATTAAACACATGACTTCAATAGTCACAATTAATCAAAAACTTTAAGTTAACTCACAAGTAATCTGTTCTAAATGTACAATACATTTTTTTCTAAGTTTTCATACTCTTGTTAACAAAAGTGGAAAAAAATGTGAAACTAATAGAAATAGTTCAAATACATTTTTGACGTCTTTAGCCGTCGATGCCAGTGAATGAGTTAATGGGGGGAAAATAAGTTACACACTGCAGCTTTTAAGCAGGCCCCATGTTGTTTAGCTACCTTTGTAATGTTATTGTAGTGATTGCTACATTTTCCATTGCTACATTGAGTTTACTAGTTTCCTGTGCTTGGCCCATTATTCCATAAAAGTTAGTGATGCCCCGGTTTTGAGCAGATTATAGCCCCTCCTGCATTTCAACTACCTTTCTGTCCGGCGATGAACGGCACAGTACGTACGTACTCTTTATGCACTCGATATTGGCGCCACACTGTGAGTACATTTTAGAGGCTCTCTTGGAGGATATTCATGAAAGCAACCCTCAGTCGTCTTCTTTATCGGCATAGTAGCAAAACGTACAATATCTCTTCAGCTTCGAAATCAATTCAATCTGACTCGGCGGTCGCCATCTTGACTCGTCATATGCGCCGATCACAATTTTGTGTACTTCAGGGACAGACAGAAAACATAGTTTCCTAAGACCGTTACACCCAATACGTAATGCCTTTCACTTCTTTAGCCTCACATGTGTGTACAGTAAGCATATTCATTTTGTTTTTATTGCATTGTACTGTGTAAAAGTGTGTAAGGAAAAGTGGTTCAGGTAATGGATGGATGTATGTAATTTAATGTATGTTTTTGAATTAAATTTATGTACTGTATAGAAAGTATATATAAGGTATGTAGTTTATTATGTTAATTTTTTTTATTTTATCTTAATTCTTTTTTTAAATGGTTTTATTTTAAAAAGAAATTGGGTAAAATTAAATTTTGAAACAAAATTTAATGTGATTCGATTTACAAACAAATTTGACTTACAAACAACCTCTCGGAACCCATTGTGTTCGTAAGTTGAGGACTACCTGTATAACTTTGATGCCCAGTTTTGTGGACGATCTTGCCTCTTGAGCTAAATTTAATTTGACAACAGAGCTAAGCTCGTTCGGTTGCTAGTTAGCAATATGGCCTAGCCTATACTTTAAAGGCTCTTACCTTGGAGCAAATGTAGAAATCTTAGGAAAAAAATGTAATTATCTTGAAGATATTTAGCTGGTGAGGCCGTCCATATTGTTAAATCTATTGAAGACACCGCTCTACCACTTTGTTTTTGACGCGACCTGACAAACTCTTGGGATACCTCGTGTCCGATGTGCACAATCCATGGGCACATCGCTTCACCATTTTTCTTAGTGGAGGTCCCCAGCTTGTTGGAACTTTTTTTTCAGTATGGTTTATTGCAGCTGACAGAAGTTGTGTGGCTCGATTTTACAATGGATTTCAATGGAGCGCAGATGAGCTTGACGGACCTTGGCCTTTTGGGGGCGTGGTTTGGGTGTGATTTGCTAAAAGTCAATTGGAGAGCCAAGTTGGCCATTTATATCACTCGAAGCAACAAATTGCACTGTGGCCCTAACTTGAATGTTGTGGCCTTGTGGAAGTGTAAGACGAAGGCAAGGATGAAACTGGACTTTCTTTTTTCTTTTCTTTTTTAGATGTGAGGTTTTTAGGCAATTTTATTCTGTCACAACAAAGAGCTGAAGTTCAGTGCTATTCTTGGCTAAGTTTGGTTGTTTTGATAATGATGTAACAATGTCTTTTGTCACACACGCACCCCCCCCCCCCCCCCACACACACACACATGCACGCACACACACTACAAAAAGCGGCATTGTGTACTTTTTTTGGGGGGGGGATTATGTTACATGTGCACATATTTTTGTGTTCTTTCTTCTTTGTGTTCTTCTCAATATTGTACAAAAGTCTCGTGAGAGTACAATGTAGGAGGATAGGTACCTGGTTTGCAGCTTGCTTATTACTGCCTTGCCGCATGCATGAGATGAATCAGTCATGTGCCCTATATTACAATCAAGGATTCCATTTTTCCTATCAAAGCGGCTGCCAGCGGCAATGTTGATTAGCTCAACCCTCCCAAATGTTTTCTTTTTTTTTTCTTTTTCTCCGCCAACCGCCACCTGAAATTTTCTCCTTTTATGTTGGATGGATGATGACGGTACAGCTCCACATTTCCCGGGAGAGCGGCCATTGTAACCATGGTTGTCACACAATATTGTCGGCCATTGTGTCGCCCATGTCCACCTGTCAATCAGGCATGCAGAGGCTACTGTGGCCTCGCAGACACACTTCATGAACGTGATTGTGTGAATATACCAAGAGCGGTGGGAATCTAAGCATTCATCGCAAGCGGCGTTCGTGTGTGTATGTGTGTGTGTGCGTGTGTGGGGGGTGTGTGTGCGTGCGTGTGTATGTGTGTGTGTGCGTGCGCACGTCTGTGTGTGTCCCCACTCAGTCAGCCAGCTGAGTCTGCAGTCAGTTTATGTTTGACTGCGGGGTAAAAGCTCGGGCAAAAAATGAATTCTGACTTTCCGAGCGTCTAAAATAAATTCCTTTTCTCATATTTTGACACAAAAAACAACATATCTACATTGCATTAGCCCAGGGACTCCTTTCCCATTCTGATGATGATTTAGTAACGTTGAAGTCTCCCCATAAACCACCCGGACTGAGCCAGAGAAAGAAATAGAAAGACTGATAAGGAGAGGAAGACACAATGAGACATGGTTTAATATGAGCTGTTTGTGTATTTTGGGTAGTGTAGGCCTATAAGAGGAAAGACACATACAGTAGCAATAAGTGATTTTACTGACATTTAAAGGGAGGATGTTGCTAAATGTGATGTGTAAACGTAACATCGTTTTAGTAATTGTCATTGTTTTCATATATTTCTTTACTGCCTTGCTGCAAAAACAAACTGAATGTGCTTTGTAAAGACAAACGGGCGCACGGTGTGGGGTGGAAGGTGTCTCCAAGTACCTATCCGCAATAGACAAATTTACATTATCCTTAAGTGGAGATCTTGCTGTTATTTTTAAATGTACTTTGCACGTGCCAATCTTCTGCATTTACATGCCATGTCGACCGCACAGCTCTTTGTCCGCTGAACTTAAATACAGCTGGACTGCGCTTTGTGCTAGACTTGTGCCGGGCATGAAAATAGTGTAATGTAGCAAAACACAAATTTGCAAGTTTATAATTACTATTGCCTTATTTGAAAATCTGACAGAAAAGTATTGGCACAAACATCCTAGTTGTATGCTATGTGTATTTCTGGTATATTTCAGAGTTTTTTTTTTATATCGGAAATCTGCCAGTTTATAAAGTCGCAAATTTGCCACTTAGTTTTTTTCTCAAAATATTGCCCTCACCCTCTAAAAAATATATATATTTGGGTGATCCTAATACGCCGTCGTAGTGAACAGGATTTGTTTTGTTTTTAAGCTTAAGCGTGTTTTGCTCTTTTGCAAACACAAATACATATACCCAAGCCAAAAAATCTATGTAAGCAATTTTTTCAGATATTGGTGTGTGCAATACATACACATATAGATGTTCTAGTTTGATAGGTGGACCTTCATTGTTTCTATGCCTAGATTCATAAGCACTTTATTAGTTTGCATCAAATGTCTATCAATTACAATATGTACAATATATTCTATAGTGAATGCAACCTTTGACTTATATATTGACCATATGATTGATGATTCTCGACCTTTTTATTATGAGTGAAGAATCATCTTGATGCTATGTGGAAGTGCTGGATGTGCTGAATGCAGTCAGATTCCCAATTTCTTCAGCAGCATTGGAACTATGCTATGGCAAGACAATGCTAGACCTGTCTATCTGTGAAGTACAAGTGCACCAAAGTCAGACTAGACATGATGTTACTGGATTTGAATGATCTACTTGTAGCCCAAGCAGCACCCATCCTATAGTTATTTGATAGAAGTGGACCTTATTGGCCGCATCCAAACTGGCTAAAGGAGCACTCAAGCACAGGTCTATTGGGGTCTTCGCCTTGAGGCCAGCAAGGTCACTCCAACTCAGATATGCAAGCTGGTGGTCTAGGAGTTAGAGTATATCAAGAAAAGGAAGTGGTGCACACAAGCAGTGGTGTTGGCAAAGCGAGAGCAGTGGATGGCATGGAAAGGAGTAAAAATTTCTGGTCTGTATTTGGCAAATGGAGTGGTTAAAAGCAGCTTTGTAGCAAAGGGCAACATGCAGGTGTGAACCTCTCATTACACCTGGCATGTGTCTTGTCACTCATCCATTGTTACTGGCCACGTTCACATCTGAGCTCGTTCACATTGCTCATCTGCTGTTTGTCCCAGATGACCTTGCATGAACGCACGCATACACATCCAGAAGCACAAACTTTTAAGCTTGTTCAAACTACCTTTGTACAAGATTCATGCATTTCACTTTGTTCTTGTGTGCTCAACTTAGAGCAGGCAGGATTGTTTTACAAGTTACTACTTATACATAATTTACTGTTCTTTCCTTTTTTAAGTTATTTATTGGGGTTTTTTGTAACACATTTGAATTCAAGGACTGACTAGATTATTTTTGTTCTTGTACGTCTCTGTAGACTGCTTCAAGATAGAGAGGGGCCTATTTTGGTGCCCAGCCAAATGTCAAATGTGCAAGGGGTGGCGCCAGACAAAGTTGAGGTACACCTTAAAAATATATATATCCTAAATTAGGAAATATTTTTTAGGATTCCTAATATATTCTAAAATAACTTAAAATTTTTATGTTTATTTTATTTTAAAATCTGTAGAAATACATATATTTATGGTCAAATATCTGTTATTTATGGGAATAAACTGTAAAATGCAACTTTAAAATGGGGGGGGGGGTAAACCTTTAAAATTACTGAGAAATTAAATAGTAAAAAATTGTAATCTTTCGATAAATTCTTCATTAATTGACTAATGTTTTTTTTATTTATTGAGAAGTAACTACAATTACTGTAATGTCTTAGATAGTAACATTAATTGACATTGTATAAACATTTATTTTGAAAGGACATCTAATGAGACATAGAAAAAGGGGAAAGCTTAAGAGGGTGAATAAAATGCAAAACAAAAAATTTAACTTGAACTGCCTCTGCTCTGGGGCATCACCACGACCAATGTAGTTGTAAGTACTGTATACATTTCATGTGATTTAAAATGACTAAAAACAGTGTTGGCGTGGCTTAGTGGTCATCTCGTATCCCTGAGGTTCAGAGTTCGATTCCCTTGGTGAACATGTCGAAGTATCTTTGAGCATGATACTAAACTCTCAATGCTGCATCATCAGACGGTAAATGAGTAGTCAAAATGTAAAGCGGTTTGACGGCCTTGTAAGGTGGAAAAATGCTATAGACATGAATTACCATAACAGTCAACTGTTGGAATTTTAAACCCAAACATCAACAGTTTTTTTTTACATGATTTGAAAGATGAATCACTTTTTTTTTAATATACTTTTTTTTTTACATGTTTTTTTTTGCAGTGTATTTTTAGGGACCGATGCAGCTTGCCACAGTTAGATTTAGGTGGTTTGCACCATTTCAATTATTTACATTCAAACTGGCTTCTCTCCATCCCTTTAAATGTGTAACCTTGCCAACAAACTCGCGGTATTTTTTCACAAATACTACGAGAATCCATCTTGTACTGCTGCCGCTGACACATTTGCAAATGACCTTTTTTAGGTCGGACCAGTTAGGGCCTTGTTTAGGGCGGGACACGCAGCTCTGACGAAACCAGGAAGCACCGATGCCGGGGTAAGCAAACAAACCCAACATAGATGAATGGACGCTACAATTAAATTCAGTGACGTGCAGTGAGCTCTAGGTTCGGGTAGGCAGGCAGTCGCAAATTGAGACGCACACACCAATTACAAATTTGTGTGTCGGCAACGTATCCTAGGGTGACCATATTTTCATTTCCCAAAAAAAGAGGAAACTCGAGATCCTTGATACTCTGATACAAGATGCCATACATTCAAACTATTTTAACATATGCCTCCTCTGTATGGCTATAAAATAGAAAAAAAAAAAAAACATTACTCTGTTTTGAAGTCTTAAATTTTTTGCTCCGCTATCTTTAAAACAATTTATTTTTTTACATCGAGCGGGGTTTGTACCCATCGCCTCCGGTGCGGCAGCTCAACATTTGCCACTCAGCTAAAGTTCTGGGCCACCGTCACAGCCAGTGCGCGGTCTGCCAGCCACAGTAAACGTTGCAGTGCACTCTGCATCCCATTTGCCGCACAAGGAAAAATTGACAATTTAAAACCCGCCCGGAAAGAATGTAATAAAGTGAATATCTCACTGTTAAACAGCCTAATTCCTCACAAAATCAAGCTAGGAATAGCAATGCCAAATATCATGTAAAGTGTAACAGCCAGTTAATCGAAGCACATCCACAAAGTCCTTTTGTACCATTCTTTGTAAAAAGTCAGAATATTTCTTTGTCCCTTACTTTGCTGAAGATCCGGTAAGTAAGGCCTTGGTCTCTCATCCTTCAAAAGTTGACGTTTTTCCTAAAAAGGAAGGCGTGAAAATAGTTTTATATTCCCCAGAGTGGCGTCATCTTACCGCCGTACTGTGCACTAAGTATGTTTTGAATTCACAAATGCACTGTGCGAACGTACGTTCGCATAGGAATAATATAGCGACGTAAAAAGGCTGCGTAGCGATCTGCCTATTTGCGTAAAGGTCTTTTCTATTGGGAAACTGACCACGCATGCGTGAACACACATCGCTACGCGGAAAGGGCTGGGAAAAGCACAGTAGCAGTGTGCCATCAGGAGGATAATTTTTGCAGCATTTTTGTCTGCAGGCCAGACGAAGTAATGAGTCATTTTTAATTGCATCCATCCATCCATTTTCTTAACCGCTTGTCCTCACAAGGGTCGCGGGGTGCGCTGGAGCCTATCTCAGCTGGCTTTGGGCAGTAGGCGGGGCACACCCTGAACTGGTTGCCAGCCAATCGCAGGGCACACAGAGACGAACCACGATCCACACGCACAATCACACCTGGACAATTTGGAGTGTTTATTTTACCTGCCATGCATGTCTTTGGAATGTGGGAGGAAACTGGAATACCAAGAGAAAATCCACGCAAGAATGGGGAGAACATGCAAACTCCACCCAGGAGGGCCCTAGCCCGGACTCGATCTCACGTCCTCTGCACTGAGAGGCAGACGTGCTAACCAGTCATTCACCGTGCCGCTCGTAATTTTTAATTGAGGTATGAAAATCACCAAATGTTGTCATTTTTAAACCTATAGGTAGTGTAGGCTTTCTGAAATGAAAGAAATAATTAAAATAAATAGAAAAAGCCAAACGGTTTCAACTTTAATTTCAGCCTGGGGCAGGCAGTGCCTACCTTGCCTATCCTGACCGCACACCACTGATTAAATTCTGTTCTCACAGAATTACTCACCGTTTCCTTGCTGAATGTTGAACAGCGAGAGGTGCTTCGTGCATTTTTAACTGGTAAAGATGTTTGTGCTTTTTTTTTTTTTTTTTTTTTTTTTTTACTGATCTGCATATATTACTGGATAGCCGATAGCTCACACACGCCCATGCCCACAGGGCGGCCATCTTACTCCTCCCATCTCGTGAGCATATACATGTATACATATAAACGCATATATGTACAGCTTGTAGGCTTTTAGTATAGGGCCGGGGGACAGTGATGGGTGGTGGGGTGGTTGGTGGGGTGGTCACTATTTTTTAATAAGTGGACGGTATGCGCTGCTTTGAAGACCCCCTTTTTCTTTTATCGCTCCGTTATTTAGATCCCAATATTAGATTTAGCAGAGGCATCTTTCGTTGAATTACAGTTATAATTCTTTAATAAAAAATATTAGTTTCCTCCTGTAAACACCATTAAGCATATAATTTATACATGTGTTTAAGGCAAATTGTAAAATGTCTGAAGTTCTCTTGTTTATGTTTAACTAATTTAAAACATCATAAATCATGCTTTCTTTTTTATTTTATAAATTACTGTAAATGTATATGATCGTATGCCGAGAAACATTTCTTGGGATGAGCAATATGGCGGTCTCGCGGCTTCAAAAGTTTTGACCTATCGGCTATCCAGTAATCTATACAGATCAGTGTTTTTCACTAAGACGAGACCGAAGATGTTATTTTCATCTGTTGCTGTGAATGGTCAAAACAAATGTACACAAGATGCCACATCGTCCAATCAGCTCAAATTATTGTACAGCAAGTCCCTTCTTTCCTGAACGAATTTGCTGATGAGAAGAACTCCCTTGAGTGAATCACAATTATCAATCTGGCTATTGCTAGGTTCTTAAATGTGGCACACTTGTCTTGCACGGAAAGTATAGGCATGGCAGAAGCTGGAAGACGCTGGCCTTATTTTTCGTGCCCAGCACAAGTCTAGTGCAAAGTGTAGTCTAACTGTGTGCATGCAATTTTCTTTCTTTTGGTATTTTGCTATGCGGGTAGACGGGCAGATAGAAAGGGCCGTTTGTTTTCTACATCATTAGAGTGGTAGATATCTTTTTGTGCTCAGAAAAGCGGAGGTTTGCTGGCTTTGGAGACTCAGCAAGACTCAGTGCAGTAGTGGGGCTGCCTGTCATCACATGGGACAGAATAACCACAGACGGACATGTTTTTTTCTTGCCCCTCAAGCCTCCCAGAAATAAAAGTGAGAGGGGGGAGTCCCTAATAAATGACTTTTTGGTACATGACAAGTGAACTATTTCATTCAATTTGATATTTTAAAGTTTATTTATTCTAACCAAACCAAATAACTCTTAATATTACAGCAATTAGAGAATCTAACAGAGGGTATAGAGGCAAGATCCATTGCTGTCCTTTGATTGGTTGACAGTGATTTGTTACGCCAATGCTACTATGCTGATGATCACCAACAGGGTGCCCACGGGATCCAAGTAACCCCCAAGGACCACATGGGTAGCCCACTGGCCGGTTCTAAAAAATAGCTGCAAATGTAAACACTTGCAGTGACTAAAGTGGAGCATATTAATATTTATCTGTTTATCACCTTGTTAAATCATTGCTGATGGTTGAATAATGTGAGAAATCATTAACTTAATTGATCAGTGTGTGCATATAGATAAATATAATCAATTATTAATAACATAATTTATTGACCACATTGGTTATTTCACAAGTGCATTATTCACCATCTAGCAGCTCACAGTTTGAGAAAAGGTTTGATTTCTGAACAATGTGAAGAACACTTTACTCACCGTTAAAAAGAGGTTCAATGACGGAAGTATCTACTGTTTACAAAGTCCACAAACACCTGGTAAAAATATATATATAATTTGAGCCGAATAAGGTTTAACCATCCTAAAACCAAATGACGGTGAGCCAAACTGATCTTTACAGTTTGGTGTCCTGTCATGTAATTATAGATTTTTGCTCCAGCATTGGAGATTAGTCTTAGTAAGTGGGAAAACGTAGTACCGCCAGACCAGATAAGACACATGCCAGTTTAAGTATGAAATCATCTCCAGGCCACAACTATTACAGTATATCTAATTTTTTAGGTAATTTTAAAACTATATATAAAATGTAAAGCACTAAAGTTAAATTTAATAATACATTATGGAACCTATTTTCATGTCAAGTGCAAATCTAGAACAAAGTGCAGTCTAACTGTGCGCGTGGGTAAAGTTTTCTTTCTTTCGGTATTTTGTGAGACCAGCACGGATAGAAGAGGGCGTTTGCTCTGCCGTGTGCCGTTGTGGGAGCGAACACTGCCGACTCCCGGCAAAACAAAGGTGCTCCCTTATTAATCAATTTAAATTCAGCAAATGGAGGCACGTGTTGTAGAGAGACATGCACGCAAAATGCCATCCATCCATCCAAGACGGGCCATTGAGAATTTTGTGAGTTTCCTGAACGGCCAGTCCACTATCTAGTCTACCTTTTACACAAAATTGTGACATGGGCGTGCTATAGAATACGCTGGAAGGCTTATCAATGTGTAACGCTGTCTACCAAATGCACAAACACACTAAACTAGACTTGCCATGGCACGAAAATAACGATGCGCCTGTTTTTACACCGAACGCAGTCGACTTTTGTTATCAAATTGTCAGGTATGCAGTGGGGTGCGGCAGCTAAGTCTAAAGGAATGTCCAGTAAGACTTTGATGAAAAAAGGAAATGGCTTTAAAAAAAAATAAAGACGTAAATAACATGACAATGAAATGAAATACCATCGGACCGTGAAATTCATTTAAAGGCTAGAATACATGTTGCATGACATAGCCATTTTGCATTAAGTGGACTATTAATGGTCTGAATTTCACATTATCGAAAACAAAGCCCGAAAATTATTGAAGGTCCATATGACCAGCAGCTATATTTCAATCAGCACCATTACCGCCACCTCCTACGCTTCCTGTTCATGCACTCTCCTTTTTCCATGCAGAAGAGGCAGAGATCAGACCACACATACAGATGCAAAACCTCCACCCGCCATCCCCCAACCTCCAGTCCCCCAGCCATCTGTGCACGTCCCTCTGCCGGCAACTCCACAACAACAAGGCCTTGAACCTTTGCCGAGGAGTCAATCCATCACTGGAAAAAGGGATGAAGAGACACAGAAAGAAAAGACAGAGGGTGTGTTTGTGGGTGATGAGGAGGGTTGTGTGAAGAAGAAGAGGTGAGGAAAAGCAAAAGTGAGATGGCATGAAACTTAATCACAGAAAGGGTCGTGTCGGGCAGAGGAGGGGAACAGATTAAATTAGCATAGCATTAGATATGGAAAATGATCTCTGTCAAAATCATCCACCGCACAATTATAATATGTTAATTACTTATTTCATTAAGGAAGTTTATTATGGCTGCGTAGATGAAATCATGCAGGCCGAAGACACCTGGAGGAAAAGCAGCGATGCCTGAATATCTCCCTCTCTTTCTGTCATTCTGATCACCCTTCTCTCTTTATTCCTCACAACAGTGAGACACTTTAAAACACAATGTTTAATCACCTCTGAAAATTGCTGTAGGAGCAAAATATTCACAAGAGATGTTACATCTGTGTCGGCAGTGTGATGTGGCCCAAGCGCACGGAAGCAGTGTGGATGGGATAGAATCGTCTTGGAATATTTAGAAGATTGTGTTCAACAATTATCTTGCATACAAAACAATCTAACTATGGTAATTGAAGTCATTACGACGCTTGATTATTTACTCCCAAAGCCCACAATGAAAGAAACACGTTTCCTTTGTTTTGTGACATTTGAAAAGTTTACCTACAATTTGCCTGACATTTATATTCACAAGTGGGCGCAGGGCTTTCTCTCTGGTTTGTTGGCTCACTGCCTTCCTGGCTCATCATCGATGGTCCGACAGAAAAACCACGATGATGACAGTCATCAGAGAAGTAGCAGCCTTGCGCCGGGTCCTCCATGACAGTGGGAGCTGGAGGAGCAGGTGTGCTACATGGAGAGCAAACAGGAAGGTTGAGTGGCGAGAGGTGAAAATAATTCAGATGCGGAGAACAAAGAGAGGTTGTGTTGACATGGCATTCAAGTTTGTCGTATATGACTGGCAAACCAAACACTTTTTTCGACCAGTTCTACTTGGCTCAAACGCTTATTTGACTATAGTAGAAATCTGACGTCCTCATATTTATTATACTATAAAGTAGAACTCCCTTTCTGCCACTGAGCTCTCCAACAGTTTGCCAAAGATTGGCCAGATTTAGTAATAATAATAATAATGCATAGGATTTATATAGCATTTTTCTAGACACTTTACAATGGAATGATTACATTATTCATGCACTTACACATTCACACTGTGGTGGTGGTAAGCTACTTAAGTAGCCACAGCTGCCCTGGGACAGGCTGACGGAAGCGTGGCTACCAGTGTGCGCCTACATCCTCTCCTACCACCACCAAACATTCCATACACCAGTGTAAGTAGCACTGGAGGCAATGTGTGTGAAGTGCCTTGCCCAAGGACACAACGGCACATGACTTGAGTATTCATTTTATATTGCTCCCAACTTGTAAGCACAAGAGTAGTAAAAACTACTTTGGCACAAGCCTAACAAAGTCAAAGCATTAAATTCATTTTTTATATTAAAATTGTTTTATTTAAAAGGTAAGATAGCTTTGTTGTCAATCAGAACATGTTAACTTTAGAAGGCTGTCAGCATTTGTTCGACGAAAATTGTCTCACATCAATAATGTGGGCTGTTTTCATTTTGTTCGTTACTTAGGATTTGATGCACACACAAAAATTGCGCTCTTTATGTATATACATTTCAGATTACTCTACAAAAAGATAATAAATTGAGTTATAATGGGAATATTTTCAAAATGTACTTGTAATTATTTCCACAAAAACATTTCCACCTGCCAACTTGAGATCAAATTTGGGTTAAAGTGTTCCCTGAATTAATTTGACACCCCTGATGTAAGGATTTCAGACAAAAAATATATAATCATTAATGAGCCTGATTACAACAAGAAACAAGTTTCGATTATTAATATTTCATATTTCTCTGATTAAAAAGCAAAGGTCACATTTTTTGTCATCAACAACTTTGCTAGTGTGAAGAGATTTGTGGTACCCTGCTGTACCTCCCAAAACACTATTTTTTAATTGTTTCCTTTTTTACTGTAGTGACATGCCCCATGTGCAGCAGCCACAGTAATCATGACCAGAGCAAAAGAAGACAATCAATTGGCATGCCAAAACTATTTTTTTCCCCAATTTGATTTTGAGCATGTATATAAAGAAAAAACAGATTGATTACAAAAGTACATGTGCAAAGACGAAATATACAAAACATATAAAACAACAAACACAACATTAAAGCAACGAAAGCAACATAAGAAAATGTCATACTGTTTCACCCAATCATGAGCTACACATTTACACATACATGTTTGAAAAGGAGTAGGAAGAAGCATAAACTTATCAGGTCCTGCCCCTTTTAACATACGTTACACAATAAATAGTAGGTATGTATAGTAAACAAAGAAAAACTGCTAGCATACAGCTAATATATCTTGATTATTAATAACAAAGGTTATTATAGTAACTATTAATAGTGAACACTTTGAACAGTGTGCCTTATGCATATATTGTCACACTTTTACATATACATATATATATTTTTCCTTATCAATAGCATCAATACTAATAATAATACAATCATAATAATAACATCAACCAATGTTACTTTTCATTGAAAAGCACTTCTTCCCTATAATTTTCAAAAATTTTGATTTTATATTTCCTTTTGAACTGGTCTCTGTTTAGACATTGTTGTAAATCAGTACTCAGCCTGATTTAATTGGCAGTTTATGTATCCAATCATTCAAACAATTCTTCCCTGACAATGAACAATAACTGACCTGAGGAAAGAAACTTTAGTTGCAATGTTTTTCTCCACACATGTTTTTTGCATAGATCCCCACACAGATGACACCTCATAATACTAACTTTCAAGACTAATCTGAAACAGGTGCATGTGTTATTGTTTCCAGTGGTGAGCTCATCCAAATATGGTTTTGCCTGCAAAGGACAATACTTTAAACCTACCAACGATATGACAAGTATTATGTTTTTTTGTTTTTGTTTCTTTGTTTATCTGTATTTTCCCCAAATAGCCAAATTGATTTAAATTGAAGTCTGACTCTCTTTTGTCTTGAAATAATAAAAAGGAATATATTTAGCTAAAAACGAACCATTCAAAGTCCTGATTATTCCCATTATCTTGTTTGTTATATGTCTAATCAGTACTGTGTACAAGTGTATTCAAAGCATGCATAGGCTTGTGATACGGCCTGGATACTCCCTTTGATTTCAAGTTTTTTTCCATGTATCTTTCTTCCCCTCAAAAGTGTTACCAGAATGTCCACAAGCTTCATGTAAAACCTCATACAGTCAATGAACACATTTTCATAGCAGATTTATAAATGAATAAAAAATATGCATATCACCTTGCCAACTACAGTTTTGAGTTAAAAATGAGCTTGCTGATTCCAATGCAGGATTCCAAAATGTGATCTAAAAAGCTATAGAAAGATCAAAGGAATAAGATTATAACGCCTGATGCATGTACAGTACACAGCTGGGAACTCAGCAAAACAAATTCAGATGTTGATCGCCAAGTTTTCATAACATCTTTGCAGTTTTACATGTTTTGCATTCCAACTTCAAAAATCTTGTAGTTCCTCTCATATTGGGTGTGATCGAGGCTTCAAGCAAAGTCCTCATTGATTGCAGGGTATCTTTGCAGAAGACACATTTTTTAAAAAGAAGATGAGAGCGGAGAGTCAATGCATTTTTATGGCAATTGAAAGAGAAAAAAAGACGGGTAGAGGCGAGACAAATAAATTAAGGGCAATCTCCTCTATCTGGGGGTGTGTTCTGCAAGGAACCCGCAACCAGAGGAAAAAGCTGGATTGTGAGAATATCTTAGGGAGTGTGTACAAAGGGAATGTAAACACACACAGAACCGCAGGCTGGGGTCACAGTCAGAATGCTGGAGAGGTGCACCAGAGCCAGCGGCTACACAGGAATACCGTGCTCTGCTTTTAATACACCCAGCCCGGCTCACAGATCTCAAAACAGACAACAACAAAAAGACGCCTCCAAACACACAGACAAACAATATACGCACACACTCTGTCGCGCACATAAACTCTGAAGCTGTGTATTCTTGTTAGGTCGAGCTCGGAGGGTGGAACGGGTACATTTGATAATGACAGCCACAAAATACTGCAACACTCTCCACTATGGAAAACCCCCCCGAAATGACTAAATAAATCAATAAAAAAAAAGTGAAAATAAAAACGGATATAAAAATATAATTCAACAATTGAATAATTTAAATGGAAATAAAAACAAAAACAACTATATATATATATATATATATATATATATATATATATATATATATATATATCCATCCATCCATTTTCTTAACCGCTTGTCCTCACAAGGGTTGCGTGCAGGGGGCGCTGGCTACGGTAGGCGGGGTACACCCTGAACTGGTTGCCAGCCAATCGATATATGTATGTATATATATATATATATATATATATATATATATATATATATATATATATATATATATATAAGTAAAAATAAATATAAAAATTTATGTCGAAATAAAGACAAAAATAAATATATAAATATCAATAAATATCAATAGATAAATACAAGCGCTCTGCTCCCAGTCATCCAGCGAGACTTCCTTGTTCGCCGACCAGCTCACTCGATTATTGAAAGGTAGTTTGCAACAGCAGAGCCCAACCCAAGACACGCTTAGGACCGCCCCCTCATTTGAATAACATTTTGACCTGCAGCATGAAATAAATCAATGTGGGAGCAGAGCATTTTTATTTAATGATTGATATTTATTTCTATTTATATATTTATTTGTGTATTTATTTCAACATTTATTTTTATATTTATTTATATTTTTGAATCTCTTTTTTTATTTTATTTTTTTATTTGTACTTTTATTTATCTATTTAGGGATATATTTTTTGTTTTTATTTCCATTTATATATAATTTTTGCCATAAAATGTTTGTATATTATTTTTATATCCGTTTTTATTTTCACTTTTATTCATTTATTTAGTCATTTATTTATTTTTAATTTTGGCAGTTTTGGTCCTCCATACTCCACATCATTCTCTGCCTATTGCGAATGCTTATGCGCGCACACAGTGGGAGAAGGATGATAGGTAAACCATAATGCAGCACCTCAATTAAATATTGATTCATTTTTACCAGCAATTGTATTCCTTTTTTTTTCTTTACACATTTCTTGTAGCCACAAGTTTCTGCGATGACAAGATAGTGGAGCTGGATTGGGTAACAGCTTGTTTTTCAATCAGGACATTTATGAGAGGTAGAATCATTTATGCGCCCGGCATCCCGGGCGGATGACAGATCCCTTGGAAACACAAATTATCATGTTGACTCGCAACAAACACTGTGTAATTACATCATGGCCTGTCAAGAGGCATTAAGGAATCTTCTCCCTATCACTAAAGTAATGAGACGCTAATGCAGCTACATATGACACAGTAATTGGCAGTTTAAAGATTCTACCAAATACGCTGCCATGGAATAATTATAAAATATTGCCGTTTTATAGGTTATGATAGTAAAAGGGTTTAAAGCATGCCAGCTCTATTTCAATAAAAGGTTCAGTAATAGATTCACCATCATGGACAAATGTGTCTGTGGCCCACTCTTACATCTGCCGTATCCCTTGTGTATCAGACCTGCCTCCCGTTTCATTTCTGCATTTCTATTCTTAGGTCGGCAAGAAAACTGCTCTCACTCCAAGGCCCATTTGAAATCCAGCAGGTCCTTGAATGTAAAAGAGGCAAAAATGGGACAGTTGTACCGCATGCGTTAGCACTCCACTTATCCACTAGGCATCTATGTATTCAAAAGGTCTCTTTAGGAACAGACCGCTAAGGGCTGTTTGCCTTCCCAGTGTTAAGTGTGAGAGAAATTGGGCGGGTCCAAGCCCTTAATGGTTCTGCCCCCCTACATCGCACACCCAGCCCTCCATCCTTAAATCTGTAGGGAATAAATAGTGCTGTTAAACCAAACTGGAAGACAAATGGTTTTGTTCAATAGGAAGCCGCCTCCATAAATCCCCACTTAATGCAGTGGAAAAAGGCTGAAGCAGAAACAGGTGACTTTTCTACAAAGGGGGAACCATTCATTACCTCTCAGTGGAGAGCTTGAACTGCAGATTGAAGGCCAGGATGATGGACAAGTGGGCATAAGGAAGGACAAGCACACACTGAACACACATTTTATTTATAAAATAAATTGGAAATCTGTGGAAATCTGTGAAAAGCTTACCTGAGACCTGAGCAACTGTGATGTCATTTTCACTCGACAGCAAGTGGCAAAATGGCCACCTTGAAGGGTGGCACCTTCTGATATTGATAAAAAACTGCTGGGTTTTGCTGCTTTACTAATATTCCACAAACGCGATATTAACCAGAATACCGTATTTAGACTAGTGGGGCTGCATAAAACATATTATTGTCAAGACATTTTGGGGGGTTTGACTTTCCCTTTAAGGGCTATATAAATAAACTTGAATTCAGGCTTGGGGAGTAACGGAATACATACGTTATGTAATCAGAAGACCCTCCAAACCCCTCATGCGCCACCCCCCCACCCCCTTTCCCAGCCGCAAATGTAAATGTACTCCGTTAAAGTACAGGAAAAAACATGTAATCAGATTACAGGTGCATTTATTAAAAATTGGGATTGTGTCGAGGGATTACAATTTCTACGATGAGAGAGTGTGAGAGCGGGTGAGAGAGTGAGAGAGAGAGAGAGAGAGAGACAGACAGACAAACAGACAGAGCTAGAGAGAGCTGTACTTGAGCTGTACATGTCGGGGAAGTGGGGAACTGCAGGTTAGTCGTGTCCTCCACACGCGGGCAGTTTAAAAAAGCTTCACGGACGAGAGGAGGAAATGGCGATTGGTATTCACTGTTTGGATATTACTCGGCTTGCTGAAGCTGAGCTGAGAATCCAACGGCATGCTATACGCTGCAGCTACAACCATAATGTGAGTTACACCTTCCAGACAAATCTTCCTACCACCAATTCACTATTAAAACCATAATCATACACAATATATACATGGCTAAAGTTGTGACTGGGATAAAAGTTCATTTTGCAGTTGATGTCACGCATCGTCATCATTATTAGTGCGTGCATGTGGGTGAAATGAGCTACCATAGGGAATGTTGCTTTCAAAAGCATAATTTGTCCCTTTCCTCGCCATTTCACATTACAGCAAAAACAGCTTTGTTTGCTAGCAAAGCTTTACTTTAGGTCATTGGGTATCTATCTATCTATCTAGCTATCTAGCTATCTAGCTAACTAGCTATCTAGCTATCTATCTAAACTGTGAGGTGAGAGCATATGGCCTTCAATCAATCAATCAATCAATCAATCAATCAATCAATCAATCAATCAATCAATCAATCACTCAATCTATAGCCTACATGCTTTTTAATGGATGTCAATTACACAAGGATTTTTGCTATTTGTAGGCTGCCCGGGTCCCTATCACCCGCAAAAAGCAGGGGCACATTGTATAGAATATATAGTGTGGTGGTATTTACTCTTTTTCTTGTCTTCATGAGCATACTCGGTATTGGAGTAATCCAAAAGTAATCCAAAGTAATCAAGTTATATTACTTTAATATTATGGTACTTGGATTACATTATTAACTAATTTTTTTAGCAGGTAACATGTAACTGTAAAGGAATACATTTTAAAAGTAACCCTCCCAACCCTGCTTGAATTGAATTGCATTTCCAACATAAGACATGCTACCAACGCAGCAGCCGTTGCTAACATAGGCTTTTATACAGTACAGCGCATGACTCATGGACACCCATGAGCAGTCTTGGTAGGAGACACGGAGGCTACATTGTAATATTGTTAAAGCTTGAAAATGGCAAGCTCCTACTTTAATAATATACAAAGATACTTGCTAATTCAATTTGACTGTATTCCTTAGTACATTCCAAACACGGAAATAAATATAATACAATGACATGTTAGCTCTTTGCCAACGCAAAGGCGTGTTGTCAAATAGCTTTCAACAAAACACGGGTGTTCTAAATATGGCATAAGTACAACCCAGATGACCATGTAGAAGATATTTTTCTGAACCAATAAGGCACAGAGAAGTCAGGACGAGGGTCCCTACAGGGTGATGTTAGGTGAAATGGGGGCATGGAGGGTTGGTGTTTGCAATAAGCGGTAAGTGAGTTATATTTAAACCATTAGGCAGCTTATATGCTCAGTGCAAATGCAAATGAACTTGTATTATCATCACGGTCTCTTCCCTGGAAATCGACTCCCACTGTAATGCCTCAGCGAAGTGGTCCAGTCGTGAACTCTCCTCCTCTGCAGTGCCAGCTAACCCTCAAATGGCCGACATAGAAAGCTAGACACACATGCATAAGCGTGCACACGGATTCACTCATACATACAGCCAATACCCTTCCTCTCCTAGGCACCCGCCCAAATCAGAGATCAAAGGCTGGATTTGTAAAGCTAATGGCTGCTGCGCTGAGCCAGGAGAAGGGAATGAGAGAGGAGAACAGGGGAAAGCAGACAAAATCATGGAGTCCAAGTCCAAGGTGCATGGACCAAGAAACTGTTTGTATTTACAATACATTATTGCTTAACACAATGCTGCGTTTTTCCTGCCTACGACACATGGCAAGTAATTTAAAAAAAAAAGTGACACAGAATATAGTGGGTGGCATCTCCAAAACACCCTGACAAATGCCACACTGAGACTTTCACACTTAAACTTTTATTGCGTACACTTTTAGTTTTAGACTAAGTGTTGAGAAACACATCCACAGATGGTGAGTAGCTCTCACTCATCACTGTGTGGGATTGTGGGATTGATGGTGTTGAAACAGACCTTTCTCTTTGTCTCGCACATGGCGCAAGTACTGCTGATATTCCCACAGTGTACTGAGAGGCCATTGAGATAAATGGCATGTATACAAGAAAGGAGAGAAAAAGAAGAATAGGAACGGACGCAAAATGTGTCTTTGCCCTGAAAAGGAACATATAAATATAAACCATTCAGTTTGCCAGTTTGCTTTGTCCAACATTTATAATGCTTCAAGCTTGTCAGAAGTGTTCAGTCACTCCCACTCATTACCTTGAAATCCTTTCTGTCAGAAAAAAGAAAACAGAACCTTGAATAAAAAAAATCATTTGCTATAAATTACTCATGAGAGAAACATTAAAGAGCGTATTTCAGAGCTTAATTTTGAACTCCACAGTATTGATACTGACTTCCATATATTATCGTCTCCATTCATGGCTTTCTGTTTCCAGATCACCTAATTAGGAGCCATTTTGATGGCAAGCGGCTGGTTGCTGGAGTGATGAGAAAGGAAAAGTAGCTTTTGCATACATTAGTGGTGGAACAAGGCCAAAATGCTAGATTTCTCTTGGTGACATCAACAGGGTGACTTCATTATCATGACAACAAACAAGCAAAATGAGCAAAAATAAGTGTCAGAGCAGCAGAAATGTGCTGCTAGCTGGTTAAATCCTCCCCCGTAACGCCAATACCTTTTTCAATGTGTTAAGACAGCTGGTAGTTTCAAATTGAGATTTAATGCTTTTGCTTCTTTTCACGGAGAAGAACATAAAAAAATAGGATCAGTAAGTATATTTCAACCACCCCAGTGCCACTAACACACTTGCACGCTAGTCATGGAGTTAGCCATTGTGTGCTGCCACAAAAAAAATAAAAAACTTTTCTTTTTCACCCATCACCAAGACTCCCATCACTCATCATGATGTGGCGCTGAGGCTCCTTCATATCCCCAAGAGAGAGGATGAGGAAGAGGATAATGCAGAGGGATGAGGGCCAAAGCCAGAGCTCTTTGTCAGGTGACAAAAGCTTTCCAACACAACAATAGCTATCAATCATTCTCCAAGCCTGTCGGATTATGCGGATCACGATACGGAAGCAGTGGTATGTAGTGGGTAGGTGTGTTTTAGGGGAGTAGTGTAGGTCTGAACGGGTGTACATGGTTACAACTTGCTCTGCATGCAGCAGCAGATCTCTATCATTCTGCTTACATGCGAAGCAATTCTGATAGCAAAACAAGAAGTCTTATTTAGAGGTCGGAGTAATGTTTTCGTGCGCTTGTGTACAATACTCGTGTGTACTTTCGGTCAGGATTGATGGGGCAATCTTGATATTCTCTTTTGCTATGTGATGATATTTATAGGAGATACAGCACAATGAAATACATCATGAATCCGTCCGTTCATCCATCCATCCAATCATTTACTACTTATCCTCACTAGGGTCATCGATAGGTAGGCCTGTTAGTAAGGATAGGCTCAATGAATAAAATGGACATTGTAAAAATCGATAAATGGTCATTTACATGTGTGTTTATTTACATATGCTATCAACATTCAGACGTGTGGCTTTGCTCCTTCTCCTGTCAGTCCCATCGCTTGTGGAACGACTTTTGAAAACCAATTTAAACAGCTCGGTTTGACTGTTTCAGTTTGGTTTGCATCAATTTGTTTAAAAAAACCCAATAACAATTATGATAATAATATTTGCTGTGAACATGTTCATTTTTTCACCTTAACATAACTACAGACGAGATAGGCAGTACAAATTGCCTGGGAAAAAAAAGTGGATTTTTCAAAGCGCCATTCCAACCTTGTACAAATGTGTGAAAGATTACATTCCGAAGGACAAAAAAAATACATTTTGCTTTATTCTGACAGTAGAAATAGTAAGTGGTTGATTGTTATGTGTTAATTGTTTGTTGAAGGGCTTTTTTTTTAACGGAGGCTTCATTTTTATTCATATTTTTTTATCTGATCTATATTGTTCTATGTTTCGATGCAAATGTGCAATATCCTTGAGGATTCAAAGATAATTGCACTTAAATAGGAACCCACTTCATCAATGGCATAAAAAAAATAATAATTATACTATCGTTTATTGTGATTTTCTGGGAGTTTGTGGGGAAATGTAGCGTAAAAACCTGAAAAAAAATAATAATTTTGACAGGCCTAGTAACGGGTGACCAAAGCCTCGTTTCTACTCGCTTTTTCTGGTACCTCCTCCTTTGCGGTTCTAACAAAAAAAGTAGCCCAGTTCCAAACCGTGACGTAATTATTTCAGAGGCCAATGATTGGTTCGAGACATGACATCAATGTGCAGCTGTGCAAACCACCACCCCGGGAAAACATCTGCCATTAATGACAAAGAGAGACAACAATGGCTTCCAAACAGATTAATGCTTGGACTTTTGAGGAGGTGCAAACAATTTTAACATTATTCAATGCAGTCTTCTGGTTGCTGCAATATTCATTCGATGTCTTCTGGCTAATATAAAAAGCCATAAACCAAGCACCAAGTACAAAAAAAACATCCGTGCTCTCCATTGTTTTTGCTTGTGTGTGCAGTGCATGCTAGCTGCGGTCGCTTTAGCATGACGTCACTGGCGAGGTGAGGAGGGGCTCCGGGTGGTGGCAGTGGCAGTGGAGACTCACAGCTTTTTGGTGTAGAGCCAAGTAGAGCAGAGCAGAGTCGAGTAGTAAATACCGTCAGTGGAAACAAGGCTCTCGAGTGTATTTGAGCTAACTGGGCAAGAGGCAGTGTTACACCTAGAACTGGTTTCCAGTCAAATGAAGATAAACCATTTTCAGTTAACATTTAAAAAACGAAAACAAAAAACATTATATATATATATATATACCACGACTTGAAGTAACTTTCTTCTTTGCGGAGCAGTTTTGCTAGTGAATTACTTATTTTGCCAGGATGGCCCAAAAACTGTCTATGTGTTTTTTGATCAGGATAATGAAACTCCCTTGCATTTTGAATTGTATTAATTTGTTTGGGAGAACTTACGCTACTGCAAAGGCCTCTCTATTTCCTTTAAAATATGGACACGCCCGTAGAGATTTCGCAACGTTTGTAGGTGTGAATGTGACTGTGAATGGTTGCCCTGTGGTTGTTGGTGAGGGTATCCCCAACCCTCCACCCCCTTTGCCCAAAGTGACTTGGGATAGACTCCAGCGCATTTACGACCGTAGTGGGGATAAGTGGTATAGAGGATGGATGGATGGATGGATGGATGGATGGATGGATGGATGGATGGATGGATGGATGGATGGATGGATGGATGGATGGATGGATGGATGGATGGATGGATGGATGAACTTTGGTTCCTGTGGGTTGAGGTTTGGTAACATGAGGTCGGGGAGTTGTAAACATCATCTTAGATAGAAAATGATTCAAATGTGGACAGGACAAGCGAGCAGCCATTTGTCGTCTATTTTTGGATTTCTTATTTCACAACTGGATTCTTGCATGGAAGTATATTGGGGGGGGGGGGGGGGGGTTGGTTTGTAGGCCAGTTCAGTTATGGTTATGAAAGCACATTGGCAATGACCTCTAGATACACTCTCATTGAGGTCAAAGTTGAGGGTGAGCACAATGTAAAATGATGCAACTGGATAGAGACTGAAGGGAGAGGAAGGCTCCTGACAAAAATCAATGTTTGGCCGGTGGTTGTTCTCCTTCTCAATCAGCCACCATGACAGCTGCTCCAGATGGCCACTGGGCAAGATGGCTGTCAGGCCATCAGTATCATCATTACCCATAAGGCTCTGTTCAGTCAAAAGATCAAGTTGTGGCCTCCACAGATTTGTCAACCTGAAACATCAGGAAGCAACGAATATTCTGTAATAGTCACTTAGCTATGCTTTGTAAATTACATATTTTAATGGTCAGGGAAGTTGCAATAGTATAAAGCCTGCTGACACCTACAGGCAGTATGAAGATGATTACTTCATCACTAAAATGCATTTTCTTTTATGTTGGTTTTACAAAGACAGAAGCAGACATTTTGTTTGAACTTCTCTCAGTTAGTTACTATGGGGACCTCGGACACGAAAACTTAGGCAGCAGTATCAGCCTTTGAGGAACAATCATCTGATGTGTGCATGGCTGGCGGCAGCTTTCTGACTCTTTGAAGACTAAAGGACCCCTGTGACCTCTGCAAATACATTGCACTGATCAATCTGAGGGTGTTGGGTCACTGCAGGGCCGAGGGGTCATGCAGGGGTCTGTTGAATGACCTTTATGTTCTTTACTGATAGTGATAGTGACGTAAGAAAGTGCAACTAAAACACTTCATTCTCGTGCCTCCATTCCTTAGTATACAGTAGTGAGAAATTGCATGCACAGAAGGCATAGTTTTGGAAAGTCTTCACCTTAGAGTTTTCCAAAAACAAATTTTTTAAGGGCAAAAAACGCTTACACTTGGGCAAAAGACCAAATGCATAAACAAATATATAGTTAAGGAAATATTTGTGTATGTGTGCATAACCTTTTGTTTAAATTATTTTAGCCATGTTCTTACAATGTGTTTTAGACGTTCCCCCTGTACAGATGACCATATAGCACATACTGTGTACTGTTGCTAAATACTGATGCAAACATACATAAAAGACTGTTCTGTAGTGACGTGTGATGAAGTTCACGACTGGGGAGGCAATGACTCCGCTTGAGTTGGATGTAAAAATGTGACCCACTCTGGCTAAATGTAATCTTAATGCTTAACTCATACAAACCCAAAAACGTATAAATACGTTTTTAATACTTTGTCCTGTACTCCCCAAAAACGTATTAATATGATTTTTTTATGTTAGAGCATACATAAGGCTTTGATACAGCTTTTGACATGAAGAGGTCGCTTAAAGAAATTGTAGTTATTACAAAAAACGGCCAGCAGGTGGCACCAGAGTATAAGAGATCAACCAGGGCCTTGTTGCAAAAAAGCTGTTTTCTCCACAGTTTTAAACAGGTTTGTGAATAACGATGAAACTTAGCTATATTGTAATGCTAATTGCCGCAAAACGGAAACAGATACAAATATATATTTTTTCCTGATGAAAGAAGAGGCTCTAATATTTATTTTGGTAAGTTTCATGTTTTTATAGTAATAGAACACAATATTCTGTAGACCTTGCCAAATCAGTTAAAATCCAGTGCTTCAGTGAAAATGGCTGGGAGTGAATGTTTTAATGTAACCATTAGTTTCTTTTTTTCATTCATTCATTCGAATAGTGTAACAATTGAAAGGTTGCAGCAGTCTACTTTCTCTCCTTTTATTCTTAAACCCAGTTGCCAGTGTTTTAGATTTCAACTATAAAAATGTAAGTGCTCAATCAACCCCAAAAATCTTGACGGAGAGGAGATTTGTATTTTGACTTTTTCAGGGCTGGACTAACAGGAAAAAAATCGGCCCTGGCAAGCAGTTCTTATGTTTCTGATTCAAATATTGATTCTGGCTATCCATATGTGGAGTTTTCATATTCTCTCGTCGCTTGCATGATTGTTCCTCTCCTTCCACACACATTCTCAAAACGTGCATGTTGAATCAATTGAATCGTCCAGTGGTGCGAATGTCACTCACCAGGTTTGTCATTCACTTTTTGTGATTCAAATCATTCTGACTGAAGATCTCTGATCAAGTGTTAAGTGACATGATCTATTCTCTGGTGGTTTACATGTGCGGGCGAGTGGCCTGAAAAATGGGACTGGCCGTTCAGGAAACTCCCGAAATTCATGATGGCCAGTTGCCGCTGATTCCGAACACAAGATATACACAAAACTACTACACTGGATATACGTGGGAAAATTCAATAGGATCAGAAGAGGGAATAGATGTTTGAATAAATGTACTGTATTGTTGTTCAGCCATGATTATATCACTGAAAACCACAATGACTATACTAAACATTGCTAAATAAATATAACAGAGTTCTAACTAAAACCTACAATGAATTCCTATCTAGAGATTTTTCAGGTACGCCTAGGAAACTGCCAATACTGCTTGTCCTCATGAAGAAGCATATCCATAGTGACTTTGGACTTGAGGGCAATTTGCAAATAAACTGTCCAATGATTGTCAAATATTTGTAGAATAACTGCCTACCCTGACAATGACACCAACCCACATTGTTTTTGACAATAGAAACATATGCTGCTCTCCTAAAATTAATCAAAGGGTCATATTGAATTGATGACATGAGTCGACACATGATTTAATTGTATGCAGTTGAAGATGCAAGCTGATTAACAAGAAATGAATAATCCAACTCAAACGATCTATGGTGCGATTGTGAACAAACACTGCAACTCTGTATTGAAAAAAGAAGAGAGGCCACAATAAAACAAAAAAAACCCTAAAGGCTATTGAACTGCTTCTCTTAGACAGCAGAGCGAATCTGCCCAGCCAGCTCGGGAAACAAGGAAGGGGAAAGCAGGCGGAGGGGGCTGTAGTATTGTCCTCTTTGCAATGTTGGAAGGGTGGGAGGGAGCTAGTGCTATGTTATTGAAATTGCAGAGTCCTCAAGCACTCTGCTGTACTTCTCATTAACCAGCACAACGTTTGCCGCTTTTCCTCTTTATTATTAAAACATTTTCCCCTTTGCTCCTTTTCTGCAGACTTAAAGAATTTCTTAATTTAATCAACGGGGGCAGGAACAATAACAAAAAATATGATCAACAATAGCATCATGGCCTCCGGTAAATGGCATGGTGAAGAGAACATGCCTGAAAAGAGCAAAAGTGGTGTGTTTATTCTTGCATTTGTGTGTGTGTGAGCAAATGTTAAGATCAGTTCAGCATTTTTAATGATTATAAAGTATCAACTACCAGTAATAGCTGATAAACAGGCAATAATGTTTGCAGTGACCATCACATGACACTGAATGAACAACCAAGCTCAGTGTATGTTAGCAAACTGACCCGACTCAACCCAAATATCATCATGACACCCCTACACTTATGCACACACACGCACACGCACACACACACACACACGCTCCCACACAGACTTGCAGACATCAGTGTTTTTGTTTTTTGTTTTTTTAGGATGACTGACCTCAAGCTCACCCCATCATAGTCCATCTGACCTCTTTCTCCCCCATGACCTCTGGATAACCCCGCAGAGAACCAAATGACAGAAGCCTCTTTTGTACACAGACTACCCAACATAACTGTAAATATTCCGTATGTGACCAAGCATCTCTCACTATATCTTTCAAAGTGGCTGCTTGCCAGACACTGTGATGTTAAAAATACTGCAAATTATTATTATAATACATGAAATATACATTAATTAAGAGAAGGGTAAGAGAATGTAATATTGGCTGAAGGGGTAGAAGGATGCAATATAATCTAATTGTATCGATTAAATTAAATGAATTAGTTGAGGGATTTGCTTGAGTGGGGAATAAATGACAGGCTACCAAAATAAATGCAATTACTTTTTTGTGCATTATCGTCTCTTCTTTTTTGTATTGGATTCAATCAAATTGTGCATGGAGAACATCCAATTTTGAACAACAGACTACCAGGCAAATTTAAAAGTGTCTCGACAAAGAAAAAATCTACTCACTAAACAGAACCGGATATGAATTGCGGTACCTTGCGCTGAACATCAGCCAATAGGAATGGCCTATGAGAATAACAAATATTCATATAGAAGTAGTGTAAAATATTTATAATATAAGTCATATTATTTGTTTGTTTTCAAAATTTAGTTTTGATTTTGACTTTTGAGGTTTGCACAATAAATGTTCTCAAATTACATTACAGGAGAGCTAGTAGACAAGCAAATACATTTGCTGCAATTCACGATGTGAATCTAATAAATAAAAACGCTTGATTTTATATATATATGTATATATATATATATTAGTGCTGTCAAAGTTAAAGCGTTAAGTGAAAATTATCGCATTAATCATGATTTAACGCAGATTAATCGCACTTTTAATTTTGACCATAGATTAGCCTTTAGCGTGACAGCGGATGGCTACGTTTAAGGTAGCACAGGTTGTGTTTGAGCTACAAACATAATTGAATGCATTAAAGTAAAGCATTTAATGAATGTTTGCGTATCACATTTAGAATATTTGTTCATGTCAAACTATTGGGGTCATTTTTTTTTCCATTTTAAATTATGCAAGTAATTAACAGATTAGAAAAAGAGGAGAATGAGCGTGTGCAGTGAATCAAATTTTTAAATTTTTTAAAGACGTCCTCATAACATTAAATGTCAAAAGAATTAAAACATGACAGGTGCTCTTCAAATTTGGCAGGAAAAAAATGTTGATAAAAAAGTTTTTTTTATTAAGCGATTAATCGTGATTAATCAGAATTCTAAGATTTGATTAATTGGATTAAAAAATCTAATCGTTTGGCAGCTCTAATATATATATATATATAGGCTGCATCAAAGCCGTCTGTATGCTCCAGTATAAAAAAAACATAAACAACTTGCTTCAGGTTAACCGTCACCTATATGTATATTAAAATAGATATAAATGACCAACACAAATCAGTCACACTCGTTTTTTTAGAGTACATATTTTACATTTTTTATTGAATTATGAAATTACTGTATCAATGACAAAAAAAATGCAACCATATTAAATTAGGGGGAAAAAAATTACATTTTATTGTAAATTTAGATATAAATTGAGATGTAAAATGTGCGATTAATGTGCGATTAATCGTCAGTTAATTATTTAAGTCATGCGATTAATTTCGATGAAAATTTTAAATATATATATATATATATACATATAACATACAATATACATGTAAATGTAATGTAAATACATTTAATATAACAAAGAATGACTTCTGAGGACTTTTTTTAAAGAAATAGTTCTTATTGCTAATTAGGGTTTCCTCAAACATACCTGAATACAATAAGTCTGGCAATGTTCCTCTGCAATATTGCACATAAACCAACTAATGTCAAGTCATAGTGAAAAGACAGCATGCATAATTCAAGAGTTTATTAAAAATCTTGTTTGCCAGTCAGGTGTAACATGCTCGTTAATAATGGGAAGGCGGGGAAACATTGCAAAATTTGTGCACAAAGCAATAGCTCCATCATATTTGAAATGCAAACTGGCCCTTGTGGTGAGAGACTGGTGGGAGCTGGAGGTGCACTGCAATGGCTTCTGGGAGTAGAAAACAAACAGTGCTGTCAAAACAAATGCTTTAATGCCTGCGGAGGCTGTCCTGCACTCTGCAGTTAGCGAGGCTGGTCCATATACCACCCTGCCTAATGGGCTAATATGGATGAGGCCTTTTTTCCCCTGCTGCTTTTGTAAGCTCAACTTCACATCAAAGACCCTTGAGTAATTGCTGATAAGGGGTTAATAAAACATTAATGCTTTTTGTAATTAACTACAACTCTGAGATACAGTACACCCCCTTTGCCAACACCTCTCTCACTCACCCCAAGCCATATCTTGTCTTCATCTTTTCATGTCACATTGTGCCGCTTGGTGCCATCTTGCCTTTTTCTTCTGAGGTTGAAGGGAAATCATTAAAAAAAGAGCATAGGATGGGCCAGAAGGGAACAAACACAGGCCTAGCTTTGTTTATCCTGCTCTAGAGAAAGACGGGGTGGCGGCTTTTTAATTAAAGGCTTCTGAATATTAATTTGGAAGGGTGATGGAGGCTCCAGCAAGGTCAAGATAAAAAACAAGAGCTTCATCACACTGACTTTTACAAGAACTGAGCCTCCAGAAAACAAAACACACTCATTAATTGTCTCATGTAGGCCAGAAGGAGGTTCAGGCAAAAGTAATGTTGCATCATCAAAATTATTATATATATTTTTTATTATTGTTTTCTTTTACCTGAGACAAGCAAAAGAAGAAAAAAAAAATGGGCCTTAACGCTTTATGTGTTGCTTAGGATTTTTCACATTATTTAACTGTAAATAAATAACTAAATAACTAAAATAAAACTGAAATAAATATTTTCATGCCATAAGTGGCATCCAGTGAAACTGTGGAACGTAAAGCGAGAGAACCACATACAATCCATCAAGATTATGTGTCAAGTCTTTACATGTAATTATTACAAAATTTAAAAAAAATCAAAACAGTATTCTTCAAAACTTCAAGGAACAAAAACATTGTGCCTGGTACTGTAAAATGTATTTGAATCTGTGTTCCTTTGTATTTGTAGCTACATTCTTACTCCTACTTTTTTTTAAATTCCTTTCACTTTATTTCATGTACTTCTACTTCCACATAATTCATCCGATGAAAATCATTCTAATTTCAGCATATTAAAAAAATTCACACAATTGAGACTAGTATTTTTCTCATTCCAAATATTCACAGTTTTTCTGAAATTCGACATTTTCACCCAAAAATTCATCATTCATTTCCAATGAGGCCCACTTACCACCAAAAGTTTTTAACTGTTCTTGGCCAATGGCGCTTTTCCCATTAAACGTTTACCTCGTTCCCATCTTACATTTAAATCATTCAGCTAATTCAATTCTTCTTGGGAATGATTTTCAACATGCAAAAATGTTGTACATACAACCCCCCCCCCTACACAAATTCCATATTACGACACATTCTACATTATTCACTTATCAGTCAACATTACTTAACCGATTCAAACCATTTCAACTTCAACATTTTCAGATCATTCAAGCCATCACATTTATTATTCCCATTCACAAAATTAACATTTTCTAAAGCCCCAAATTCATATTCAATACATATTCACCTCCAGTTTTCACATATATTGACCATTTACATATTCAGCTCATTCTAGGTCATTGTATCATTCTATATCATTCCACATCAACCCATATGTGTTAAGTTTGGGGTGTGATTGGGGTGCGAGGAAGCAGGGTGAGGAGGCAGAGGAGAAGTCCAAACCGGGTTTTAATTAACAAAAACTAAAGCAAACTCCAAGAAGCAAGCGATGCAAGACATGGGGGGAACAGAGCAAAAAAAAAAAACAAAAAAAAAAACGGCACAATGACAGGGGGGAAAACAACAATGGATTGACACAGAGGGGAGACAAGAGACTATATACACACATACTAATTACAAAATGAGACACAACTGGGCAAGGCACAAGTGGCTGAGGGCAATGATTGGTTGACACACGAGGAAGGGCAGGGTTACACTTAACGAGACCAAGGGAGACACACAAGGAAAAACAGAACACAACAGATCATGAAAAAACCTAAAGAAACATGAGGACAAAATCAAATAAAACCCAAACTAAACCTGAACCACGACAGAAGTCAAATAAACTACCCAAACTCCAACCCAAATCATGACAATATAATTAAAAATCATTCCACATCATCCCACATAGTTCAATGTTTTTTCATTCAACCTTTCAGCCTTCACACGCAATTTCTACAGAAATTTCAAATGTCTAGTTAATCATGTGAAATAGGCGGCACGGTGGCTGACTGGTTAGCACGACCGCCTCCCAGTGCAAAGGTTGTGAGATCAAGTCCAGGCTTCGGCCTTCCTGGGTGGAGTTTGCATGTTCTCCCCGTGCTTGCGTGGGTTTTCTCCGGGTACTCCGGTTTCCTCCCACATTCCAAAAACATGCATGGCAGGTGAATTGGACACTCCAAATTGTCCATAGGTGTGATTGTGAGTATGGTTGTTCGTCTCTGTGTGCCCTGCGATTGGCTGGCAACCAGTTCAGGGTGTACCCCGCCTACTGCCCGAAGCCAGCTGGAATAGGCTCCAGCAACCCCCGCGACCCTTGTGAGGACAAGCGGTACAGAAAATGGATGGATGGATGGATAATCATGTGAAATAATGTTAACGTGCATATATGGCTGATGTGCTGAGTTCCGAGGTCCAAACAGTACCAACCTGTTATCATCACATCAATAATTCTATAGTATTCAAGTAATTACACGTTAAAAAAATGTGTAGCTTAAATATTGTTTGTATTTTGTAAACACAATGACACAACCATAATACATCTAATAACCAAATAGCCATCATGTTTTAAATGAAAACCCATAGTAAATACCTCATAGATAAAACCAGAATCATATTTTTGAATGAAGGAAGAAGGTGTAAAACGCCATTTTGTATAGAATAGTCAACGAGCACTTTAAAGTGAAATATTTTTGTTACTGATCATATACATTCTTGACTCTAATGTCCCTTAACTGCGTGATAAACAGGAAATCCTACATTATCACATCTTCCTCTACAGGATTAATAAACAGTATTTATTCCTGAGCTATGTCCAACATGTTTGAAAATGAATTGTTGAATGTGCCACTGCTGGATGATGGCATTTAGTAGCAATGCAGGTGACAATGTACTTTGATATCCTTGAAAGGATGTTGGAAAGAATCGTAAGTAACACATGCACATGGCACAAAGACACAAATAGAAAGACACAAGAAAGAGCTCTTTCTATTGGCAAGGCACATAGAGACACGCACACCCCCCCCCCCCCACACACACACACACACCCCTCCATGCAACTATACACAGTGGATGAGACAGTGGGAATGTGTGGTTAATATTTAACAAACAGGAACAGAAATAGATGGTTTGTGTGTTCAGTGCTGAATGGGTTTCAGCAGAGTGGCCTCTGTGGTGCATAAAACATTTAACACACTGCAAACAGTAAATCATAGAAAATAGGAAACTAAAGTTTAGGAGGATTGACCTGTACCAAAAAAGAAAAGAAAAAAGGATTTGATGAGGCATGAATGCATTCAGCTAATTTTTCAACAGTGAAAATAATGAAACGATGGAAAGTTTATTGACATACACTAATATAAAGCAATGTTTTCATCTGAAAAAAGTTGTTCTATATTTGAAGAGAAAAAAGAATGCATCACATTTAAAGCACTAAACCACGATTTTCACTCCAAAGACTGTATTAACTTTACAGGAAAAGGATAAAAACATGAGGGAAGCAATGTTGTGCTGTTTTTCGCTTTCCTCTGCCTTCTCGACCTGGCACATGTGCTACCTGTGCGTATGATAAATCTGTTCTTTTTCATAATCTATGTGATTCCAAATGTGATATATGTGAGCATGAACTTTGAATTATGGCCGCAACAGAGCATCGTAAATCTCTCCTCCCAAACTCCAACTGAGTATACAATCTCACACTCTTTGGTTTGGTCCACTCATAAATCTCTCCAAACTGGAGCAGAGGTGCACACTGTTTCTTTCCAAGACTCTTTCTCACACAAGTTGCAGACTGCAGGTTAGACTAAACAATGCTAGGAAAGCCTGCCAACTTTGGGAAGCACTCATGTGAAAGCCACAAAGTAAAAGATCTGAAGAGAATATTTGTCTTTCAAATTGGAAGCAGGCAATCAAGAGAATTTGGGGGATTTTCAAGATAAATTATTTTAAAAATTGTAAAGTTTTCTTTTTTTATTTATAGATTAGACTTGTATTGTTTATATGTTCAATAAAACCATTAAAAAAAACATATATATATATATATATATATATATATTTAAAAACTGTAAAGTGAACTTAGTTTAAAAACAATAAAATGCCCCACATACATGTTGAAGGTAAAGCGAGGTGTGATTTTCCAGATGGCTGTTTTCAAAGCCAAAAGTGGAATTGAGAGGAATCACAGTGTCAGCACAAATAACCAAATGGTGAGAGGACAAAGGCTCATGTGCTAATGTGACCTGCCAATACGACTGCCACGACCCTCAATAATTTGCAAGTTAGCATGAGGTACATCCGCAACACCCTCAAACAAAGACAAACATTATTTGGCAACCAGTGACATCCACGTGCATGTGACTGTGATACAAACATTTTGCGGTCAAATGTACATGTATTAAAAATGTTATATATCAGTGATGGGAAACTCATGTGGCCCCTGACCACAATCTGAGTAGCCCCTTGTTTACCCCCCACCCCCACCCATTTTCATTATTATTATTTTTTTTTACAAACCCAGAAAAATATTCAGATAATGCTGATACTATATTTTTTTAATTGAAAAATTAAATAAAATCTGCCCGTATGTGAATTTGTGAGTACCGAACTGCGATTATGCATTGACTGCAGTTTTAAATGGTAAATTGTATCACCATTCACCACCAAATTACATTGAGTCTTATCATGCCCTATACTACAACATGAGTAGGTTGGTTTGTTTTCCAGTAGTTTTGTCCCGTCCTTTGCACTGAAAAAAAAAAAAAATCCCAGTGTGTGGTTATTTAGTTGTTTTGGTTCAAACTGTTGAAACAAACGTTGTTAATGCGTTAGGATAGTGGATCTTTTATATATGTGTTGAGAAATGTAGTGTAAAATATGAAATAAATTAAGAGAAAACATTTTGCACAAATCTAAAATGGCATTTTTGTCATACTTCTGTTTGGGATGTTCATGGCCCCCCAGAAGAAAAAAAAAATGAAAAATTGTAGCCCCATCCACATTTAAGTTGTCCATCCCTGTTGTAATGGATTCAGTTAAAACAAACCAACTGGTAATTTCAGATTTCATAATAGGCATGGTGTTCTTTTCCTTTTATGGTTCATTTTTGCATTATTAAACAGAACAGCTCCAATTTTGTCTGTCAATATACTGTATTATTTCATTGACTTTTTTTTCTTGTCTGTAACAGAGTGGTACCAACAATTTTGCATATGCGTATGTCTGATAATGGTACATGGCAGTGAGCAAGAGATTAGAATGTCTCACTGTGCTGAAGTTGTAAGGTTTGAGTGTTGGCCTTCTTTTGTGTGGTTTTTGTGTTGTTCCATTTTTTATCCTTAGATTTTCTCACAAATTCCCAAAAACATTTTCCATAGATGTAAATGTAAGGGTTAATCATTGCATTTACCTTGCAGTTGTCTGGTGACCTCTATCTCCAACCCCATTAAGGATAGAAGTGTTGCACAAGAAACAATGACAAATCCAGGAGATTTGATTGAAACAGCAACACACGCATCCTCATTTATTTCAGTGCTGCTCATTTAGTTGATTACAAGAATGTGACATGTGTGCTCTTCTCATCCTGTGCCTTCCCAGTCCTGGCTGTGTGTGAAAGCTACCAAATGTCAGCGCAAAACAATGATTGAAAAAAAGAGGGTACAATAATCTATTCACAAATTGTTCTTAAACTATTTGAATTTGTGCATGCAATTGTATTACTTATATACTCAATCATATTCCAACATGTGAGATGTATTCAGGTGTAGTAATTGTCAAATCAATGCAATGTCCCAGAAAGTAAATCAGCCTCACCGTTTCTACTTTGTTCCCCCAAATTGCAAATGGTGATTTTTTTTTTTTTTTTTTTTCAAATCAAACAGAGCCACAGCTTGCGTTCAGTGAACTGATGCACCTGATATGGTTCATTATGATTGTCATTTCCACTTCTGTTCCTAGTGGTGCCACTGCAGCCATTTGCTGTGGCACTCTATCGAGTAATTAGTGTGAGTGTGTTGCTGTGGATATACGGGATGCAGCCTTGTCGCCTCCATTCCGACTGACATTCATCGCTCATCAGTCCACTCACAAATGATGATGATCAACATACGGCGCATCATCGCTGCTAATGAGATGCGCTTTGCTGATGAAAACCATTCGTCGAAATTCAACCGTAAAAAATAGAGGCAGGCGAACAGAGCCAACGAGAACTAGGATAGAAAAAAAAACTAAACAGGAAGGTGCCTTCGGACAGCGCTCATTTTTCAATCTAATAGCATTAACTAAGATTCATTAACCAGCAGCCGTCTTTGTCTTGCACAAACCTTTGATGAGTGTGTCTGTGTGCGAGGGTGTGTGCGTGCGCGCGCGCGCGTGTGTGTGTTTTTCCCTATCTTGTGTGGAAATTGTGGATGTTTTTAGTAGAATTAGTTTATTTATTTTAATAATTACGGAAGAGGATTAGGGCCAGTCAAGAGGGGAAAAAAAGGTTGGCAGGATTATGACTTCATTCACCGCATTCTGACTTTAGACGTAAAAGTGAGAATTCTCACTTTATTCTCAGAATTGTCACTTTATTCTCAGAATTCTCCCTTTAATCTCAGAATTCAGACTTCATTTTAAGAATTCTGACTTTAAAGTGAGAATTATGACTATTCTCAGAATCCTGACTTCTTATTTCCAATTCACAGCTCTATGTCACAAAGTCAAAATTCTCACTTTAAAGTCAGAATTCTGAGATTGTAAAAATTCTCAATTTTAAACAGAATTCTGAGATTAAAGTCAGAATTCTGAGATTGTAAAAATTCTCAATTTTAAACAGAATTCTGAGATTAAAGTCAGAATTCTCATTCTAAAATTTGAATTTTGCGATTAAAGTCAGAATTCGCACTTAAAAGTCAGAATTCTGAGATTAAAGTCAGAATTCTGAGATAATTCTCACTTTAAAGTCAGAATTCTCACTTTAAAGTCAGAATCCTGCCGACAAATGTTTCCCTCTTCACTGGCCCTAATCCTCTTTTGTAAATAATGACTATTGCTTTTTGTTAAAAATTAATCCGTAAGGGAAGTCCATTTATACCGCACTACAAATACAGTCACGAATAACTTGCTCCTGGAAATCTGTCTGTGTGTGTGTGCGTGCGTGTGTGTGTTGCCTGTGCAGACGGGGTGCTCATCATCCCCTGGAAGGATTGATATGAACATTCTGTCACTCATGGACGGCACAGATGGCTAATTTCCGGAAAAGAGCAGATTTGAGCCAGGTTTAAAAGGGGAAAAAAATAGAAATGGCTTTTTAAGGTGTGTGTGCGTTTGTGTGTGTGTTTAAAATCTCTGCTTGTTTGAGAGTGCCTATAATGTAGCCAGGGTTCAGTCAGGCTTGACCACTGACAGATAAAAGCTTTGTGTTGTTGGGCTGCCAGCCCAACATGGCTGCCTGTCAGAGTGGGGGAGAACTATGTGTGTGTATGAATGTGTATGATTATGCAGTGAAATCTACAATGTGATCGAGGTGCCCACAGTTGTGGAGCTCTTCCAGAGTACTAACATTTAGACAAACAAACCCACTCCATATCAATTGGCCATTTAAAAAGACACAACAAACGTCACTTCACTAACTGTTTCACTTGGGTTTTTTTGTTTGTTTTTTACCAACAAACATTGGCCAGGGCTGTGGAAAACAGATTCTGGAGGATCTAATGACCACCAGTGAGCACCAGGCTACAGTCCAGAGGCTTGGGGAGGCAAAGGCACACATTTGAGTCATCTCCATTGAACTTTGGAGGCATGAGTCTTTGATGACAAATGCTACATCATGCCAAAAAAAGAAAAAAAGCGCTGGGGTGGGGGGCATGAGCACTTTTTGTGTTAAATAGTAGCTGTGTCCTAAATTAGGAGCTGCCCCCGTGGAGAACCTTGCCTTCAGAAAAACGCGTCTGCCCTTATGAGTTCCTGGTTGTGCCCTACAGTACAGTATGTTCCCTTACTTAACCTTTCATTTGATTGACAACAATATGTTAACACACTATATATTTTAATGTACAGTAAATGTTATGGTAATATTAGTGTCTCAGAAAGTTAAAGCTGCTGAATGCAGAACATTGAATTTCAAATCGCTACTGCCACCTGTGGCCGAAAAATGAACCCTTCTTCACATAGGCCTACACAATGCGCATATGACGTCATATCCGCAGATAGGGCGGGAAAATCAAACCCCAAATCAGTCTGAAAACTATTGGCCACAGGCTTGCAGGAGTACCAATTGTGATGAGCTAAATTTTTAATCTACTTATTAGAAGATATTTCAGTCATAAATGGTCAAATAAAAAGGCATTTGGAAAGATATTTTTGGGCAAATTGTTACATAGAGCAGCTTTAAACCTGGAATCTGGAAAGAGACTTATTTGACTCATTGAGCCATTTTCAGCAGTAAAAAGTTAGTATTTTGTCCAGAATTAATTTGATAACTACATAATTTCTTTTGTATACAATTAATACCTTTAAAAACGAATTTTTCCACATGCTATCGACTGAAAATTACATCACCTTTGCTGAGGAAGTAGATAACGACCGGTGACGTGCGGTCAGGGCAGGCAAGGTAGGCACTGCCTGCCCCAGGCTGAAATCGTTTGGCTTTTTCAATTTATTTTAATTATTTCTTTCATTTCAGAAAGCCTATACTACCTATAGGTTTAAAAGTGACAACATTTGGTGATTTTTATACCTCAATTAAAAAATACTTTTTTCTGACCTGCAGGCAAAAATGCTGCAAAAATTATTCTCCTGAAGGCACACCGGTACTGTGCCTTTCCCAGCATAGTGCGCGTAGCGATGTGTTTAAGCATGCGTAGTCAGTTTCCCAGTAGAAAAGTCCTTTACGCAAATAGGCAGATGGCTACGCAGCCTTTTTACATCGCTGTATTATTCCTATGCGTACGTTCGCACAGTGCATTTGTGAATTCAAAACATACTTAGTGCAGAGCAAAGCGGTAAGATGACGCCACTCTGGAGAATATAAAACTATTTTCACGCCTTCCTTTTTAGGAGAAACGTCAACTTTTGAAGGATGGGAGACCAACGCCTTAGCTACCGGATCTTCAGCAAAGTAAGGGACAAAGAATTATTCGTACTTTTCACAAAGAATGGTACAAAATGACTTTGTGGATGTGCTTCGATTAACTGGCTGTTTCACTTTTTATGGTGTTTGGCATTGCTATTGCTATAGCAAGCTTGATTTTGTGAGAAATTAGGCTTTTTTACAGGGAGATATTCACTTTATTACATTCTTTCTGGGCGTCCGGGCGGGTTTAAAATTGTCAGTTTTTGTTTGTGCGGCAAATGGCTGGCAGACAGCACATTGACTGTGACGTTGGCCCAGAATTTTTAGCTAAGTGGCAAATGTTGAGCTGCCGCACCAGAGGGTATGAACCCCGTTCGAAGTAAAAAAGAAAAAAAAAGTTTGCAAAGCCAAAAAATACAAGGCTTTAAAAGAGAGTAATGTTTTGTTGTTTTATTTTCTACCCATACAGAGGAGGCATATGTTAAAATAGTTATCTCAACGTCGGGCTGAGTGTCCTCTTTTTTTGGAAATGAAAATACTGTCTCCCTAGGATACAATGTACACTCGCCTGCCAACACACAAATTTGTAATTGGTGTGTGCGTCTCAATTTGCGACTGCCTGCCTACCCAAAACTAGAGCTCACTGCACGTCACTGGTAATGACCAATCATGGCTAACTTATTTTCTGGGTTTGGTCAGCAAACTGAGCCATGATAGGTCATTACCTACTTCCTCAGCACAGGTGATGCCATCTTCAGTCGACAGCAAGTGGAAATTTTAGTTTTTAAAGGTATTAATTCTACATGAAAAATTATTCTACTTTTTACTGCTGAAAATGGTTCAATGAGTCAAGTATCCCTTTAATTAATTTCTATTTGTGCTGCTATTAGGGATGGGATTCGATAAGATATTTACGAATGTGATTACATTTTTCATTCTGACTATTTAATTCTTTATCAACTGACTTATCAATACTTTCTGGAGAAAACGTAGAATAAGATTAGCATTTTGTTTTATGTCCTAATTATAGCTGTAAACAAGATGCGTTTTAATAGTGCATGACCTTACAAACCCAACAGTGCGGTCTTCAGAGGTCCACATGCAATCAACTCAAGTCCAACTGTGATCAGGGAACTTACTCGCCGCGCTAGTAAATAATGTCGCCACGCATGTTGTGCTATGCAATGTGACATCATTCGTCCCGACTGGAATTGATAAGGGAATCATTTGTAAAAAAATTAAATAAAATAAGAAAAAAGAAAAACAATTATGCAAAGAAATTGAAACACTGGGAACCGGTTCTCACAAGAACCGTTTTTTGATTCCCATCCATAGCTGCTATAGCGTGAAAATATGACGATATGAGGAATCGTCTTCATGTTTCAGCAAATTGCTTGTGCTATTCTCTTTGATTCTTTACTGGTATATTTATTTCATAATAAAAATTGAGTCAATTTATCTTATTTATGGCAACAACTGTGTTCAAGTTTACAAATTTTTTTCTAACAAGTTGGGAAGAATTCTCTTAACCACATTTGCGAAACAGGCCCAATATTCTTCAAAAACAAGAGTAAATAGTGTGTAGTCTTTGTCGTGTACTAACTAGAGGATGACATGGGAGAGGATTTTCACTCCTGTCCCATCCCACTCCCACAGCAAAAATCCTGTCCCACTCCCGCTGAAAACGACTCCTGTCCCATCCTGCTCCCGTTCAGAATGGCTCCCACTCCATACTGCTCCCATTATGGAGGTCAGCTATGTTAAAAAAAAAAAAAAACGTGTGTATCTGTTCGAGGTTTTTCTTCTCCCATGAACGTTTTTGTCCTGTCCCATCTAGGACTGGGTTTAAAAATAACTGAATAATCAATATCAAATCAATTTTCCTTTTCATGTGTGATAGATTCATAAAACCATGATTTGAGTGTTTTAATATCTCTTTTTCCCATAAATTAACAACAAAATAGAATTTTAAAGGCCATTTTTTTATATTGCTGTTGTGTTTACATGAATTTAAAAGTATCTTCTTACATTTATGAAATACCTGACTTATTGCACTTTATGACAATTCAGAATCTTTTTCATTTATATTTACGATTATCGAATTAGAATTCTGAAAACCTTTTCATCTCATCCATGCTGATGTCAATGTTTGTGTAACACTTACATGTGTTATTTTCATTAATAAAGAAATAATTTAACCAGTTACTGCCTCTGCAAAATTTTATTTGGAATTTAGTGTTTGTGGAGTTTTTTTTATTATTATCATGCCCTTGTTATCTAAGAAAAATCGATGATCCATAAGTGAATCGAATCGAATCGGGAAAAAATTATTTAAAAAATAATAAAAATCAAACTGAATTCTTGTGAATCAAAATCAAATCTATTGAGGAAATTTGAATCGATACCCAGCCCTAGTCCCATCCTAGTCCCGTGATTAAAAGTAAAGTTGACTCCCATTCGGCGGCAACGTGACCCTCACAATTCCTGAATAAATGTCAGCCTCTATCATTGAATCACGTTCATTTCTGCCTTTACATAGATCCATACAAAGATTTAGGCAGACACAAGAGGTGCTTCTATAGTGAGTGACTATGCATATGCATTTCAATGTAAATTTATCTTGAACACATATTTTAATCAAATGTTTGTTGGGAACATACTTTATGTAGGCGGATTTGCATGTTTCTGTTCATTCTAATGCTCAATGTTGTGGATTTACCCAAACACCAGTAGGCTACTGCCTTGTTTTCAATAGATGGGTGTGTTTATGTGCCCATACTCTCTGTGTGTGACATACACTACACTGGCACAAACGTGTTTATTCTACCACATAACCGACCCGGTGAACGACACTAAAAACATATAGCGTCTTGTCCTTGCCCTTGTCAACATGGAAGCGACCGTTATCCCTCACCTGGCAGACAAAGGCACTTCTTCGAGGAAGGCTCATCAGTCGCCTTTGCAACTCGGCAGATTCACTCCATAAATCCTGATTATACCCCGCTAAAGCCCCCACCCTTTCCTGCGCACACAAATAAATGGTCAGAAAGTGTAAAACATCTGCTGTGCGCATCATCTCAGTGGCTGTGAAGGTAAATCATGCTTGTCAGGTTATGTTATAAAGTCAAGAGAGTCAAGAGACTTAAACTCTTCTGAAAGTTGTAAGCACTTCTCTGCTTTGTACTAAAAGGTCATTGTTCTTAAAAGTCAGTGACGTTGAATATTATAATAATTTTTTGTTCCCATGTCAACATTGGAATGGTCAAAAATGCCCTTAAAGGGGAAGACAAGTCCCAAAAATTTGATTAATTATTAAGATTAATATTGCATTAGTGGAATATGAATTACGCTAAAAAATCTACCCGTTTTTATCCATCTCAGGGGTCGGCCATTTTATCTCGTGCTGTCACTTGCTTTTGACTGAAAATTACATTGCAGTGCCTCAAGGCTCTGGTAACAACAGTTGGGACGAGACGGGTGCATGGCTACTTCTGCACCAGCGGTCGTGGCAGCCCAGAAAAAAAAGTGAGCACCCATTAAGATAGTAAAAGCATTGATTTTCATTTGTGAAGGCCCTAAAGTGGTCCAGGAGGGCGTTCCAAAGACGAGGAGCTGCGGCTTCAAAAGCCCTATCGCCCATTGTATTTAGCCGTGTCCTGGGCACAACCAGACGGTGCTGTTGGCCTGACCAAGTCCGGGAAGTGGTGTGTGGTGTGAGTAGTTCGGTGAGATAGGTCGGGGCCACACCGTGCAGACAGTGATGGGTAACCCAATTATGGATAAAAAATGGACTGATCCACTTTATGGGTCAATTTCACCCAACTTTCTGGGTTGTTTTATACAAAATGACCCCATTTTTGGGATCGGCCCATTTTTTACCCATAGTTGTGGTATTTTTGACCCAACTGTTTTTAGAGTGTACTCGGACTGGTCAGGGCATACACCGGAAGAGGGCATGGTTTTAACTGGAAATTGATGGGGGCCTTAAATCGATACAGTTTGAAATTGATATTGACTGAAAAGTTACTATAATTATTAGGGCTATAAAAAATTGTTATCGTCATTAATCGCATAACTTCAATAGTTAACTCACAATTAATCACATTATATCTGTTCTAAAAACATTTCTTTTTAAGTTTTCATACACTTTATAACGTAAAAGTGGGGGTAAATGTTAAACTAATAGAAATATGGCCGCATTGGCCCAGTAATTTCAGAATGATTCATAAAATTGAGTTAAAATTAAAAATATGTACTGTACTGTAAAAAATTAGTGTGATATTGATTTATGTCTAGGTAATATTTCTGCCACTAGATGGCATTACTGCATTTGTAAGACATTTAGTGACAGTTGAGTGCATTTTTTAACATGAAGTAACTTGTGAAATTCTGCACATTTTTAAATTTGTAAAATACTACTCCACAAATATATGCATTAATATTAAATGTATTACTGCAAAATTTTGACGTGGACGTGTCTGCTGCGTTGCGACTGGAATTCCCCCACAATTGTTGCAAAGTATTTACAGAACAGCGAGATTCAAATGATGTTTTTATCATGCCTTTTATTTTTATTTTTTTTAAAGAACATGAATACTACATTAATGAATATCTACAAAAAGGCTTAGAATTGAGTTGTCCTTTGCCTAAAATGAGCCCAAGTTATTGTTTTATATTCGGGGCCATCAGAGTACCTATTAAGTCACCTGACATGAGATATGCCATAAATCTTAAACACCCTGCATAATGTCACAATGGGGTTGAGGTATGAAGACGCTGCTGTTTTGCAAAGTGTGATGAGTTTTTGAAAAATAACAGATGGTGTAAGACATGAAAGGTGGATGGTATATGCTTAAGCAGAATATTTGCTCTTATGACACCAAAGATCTATTGGTGTGAAAAGGGAACAAGCCACATTATGAGTTTTTCTTAAAAAAGTGGTGTTAAATTGATGTTTTTCGCTGTTAAAATTACACAAGAAAGAGGTTATACCAACCACCAAGAAACTGTTAATGGAAGACCTATAGCTTTTACAAGACCCTTATTGAGGCTCCTAATATGAAACAAGTTTACAGACCAGGCCCTGTTGGTATTGTTGTTTGCTCATGTTAAGAAAAAACAGATGGCCCTAAAGTACGGGGAGTGTGGCAGCAGGTTCAGGCGAGTTTAGTTTTGTGTGTGCCTGTCCACGCGAGCGTCTGTTATTTTTTTCGCCCTCGTCCTTTTCTGCCCGTCTCCTCGCCTCTTTCTCCCTCTCTCTCCTCAGCAGCCAGCCCGCCTCGGTGAAGACAGGAGGTCAGGTCACGCCACTCCGTCCTGCTTGCTGTGAGTGCTGGGTCACCAGCCAGATAACACCACCAACTGTTCAATATTTGAAGAATCAAGCATTCCGTTGCTTTGGAATTTCATTATTTGTTTGTTTGCACTCCACCTCCTCGGAGAGGTCTTTTTTGAGCAAAACAGTGCAACTCAAGGGGAGAAGGTAAACTTGAATACGTGAAAAAACAAGAGTAAACGCTCTTCTGTTTTGACGTCTGTTTAGTTGTTTGAGAACTGTGAGGAACAGGTTTCATAGTTTGCATCAGGAACACGTTTGTAAATGCTAATTTCTTGAGAATAGCGTACCCATATATTACCCCTAACAACCCACAAATTACCCTTCAGCATTTTTTTCCTCTGTCCTTTTTTTGGTACTTTTTCCCCTCTATACTGTGGTCATATGCACCTTGATTAACTGCAAAATTTAAGGTAGCACAAGACTTATAACTCATTTTCCAGTATTGGATTAGGCATTGTGTATCAAGAATAAAAGTGAAAATATCTCTGGCATTTTATTCTCTGAATTTTATTTTAAACCGATTAAGTATCAAAATAAAAAAATATTGTGTGCAACGCCATTATCCTGGTCACGTGATTGTGATGACGTATCCGGTGCATAAACGACAGCCGCCTTCGTCCATTTGAATGGGAGTTTGCTGATGTAATGGACAAGAAAAAGGCAGTCTTCTATCCCAATTACTGCACCAATTCTGATCAGAGCAAAATCCTCAGCATGTCACAGGTTTCATGTCATTCCGTGTGGGGGTTGGGAGGTGATGGGTGTCCTCTCCTAATGTGGCTAAAGCGTACTTAGCACACAATATGTAGCTGGTCTAGCAGAGAAAAAGTCACCCGGATGTTTACCGTCCAGGTTAGGGACCGTCTACAATTTACATTTCCAGAGTGAACAAAACCAAAGAATATCTGCGCCGATGTTTATCTAGTGCAGTGACGTGCAGTGAACTCTAGGTTTGGGTAAGCAGGCAAACCAATTACAAATTTGTGTGTCGGCAGGCGAGTGTACAATGTATCCTGACCTCGAGATCCTTGATACTCAGATACAAGATGCCATACATTCAAACTATTTTAACATATGCCTTCTCTGTATGGGTAGGAAAAAAGTTTTGTTTTTTACTTTGAGCGGAGTTTGTACCCATCGCCTCCGGTGCGGCAGCTCAACATTTGCCACTCAGCTAAAGTTCTGGGCCACCGTCACAGCCAGTGCGCAGTCTGCCAGCCACAGTAAACGTTGCAGTGCGTCTGTCTCCCACTTGCCGCACAACGAAAAACGGACAATTTCAAACCCGCCCGGAAAGAATGTAACAAAGTGAATATCTCCCTGTAAAATTCCTCACAAAATCGAGCTAGCAATAACAATGCCACACACCAAGTAAAGTCAAACAGCCATTTAATCGAAGCACATCCATAAAGCCAATCTTTCCTTTTGCACCATTCTTTGTGAAAAGTACAAATAATTCTTTGTTCCTTACTTTGGTGAAGATCCGGTAGCTAAGGCGTTGGTCTCCCATCCTTCAAAAGATGGCGTTTTCCCTTCAAAAGAAAGGCATGAAAATAGTTTTATATTCTCCAGAGTGGCGTCATCTTACCGCTTTGCGTTTTGAATTCACAAATGCACTGTGCGAACGTATGTTCGCATAGGAATAATACAGCGACGCAAAAAAACTGCATAGTGATCTGCCTATTTGCGTAAAGGACTTTTCTACTGGGAAACTGACCACGCATGCGCGAACACGCATCGCTACGCAGACAGGGCTGGGAAAAGCACAGTAGCGGTGTGCCATCAGGAGGATAATTTTGCAGCATTTTTGCCTGCAGGCCAGAAGAGGCATTTTTAATTGAGGTATGAAAATTACCAAATGTTGTCACTTACCTATAGGTAGTGTAGACTTTCTGAAATGAAAGAAATAATTAAAATAAATAGGAAAAGCAAAACTGTTTCAACTTTCATTTCAGCCTGGGGTAGGCAGTGCCTACCTTGCCTATCCTGACAGCACGTCACTGATCAAGTGGCAAGAACATTGTGAAATGGTGACATAGAGAAAAAGACAACATTGAGAAAAAGACAACATTGGTTATGACATGTTTGGCTTTATTTACGGGCGTTTCCTTGTTCCTTGTTCCTTGTTCCTCACCAGACCTGTTTCGTGACAAATCCATTTTACTCTTTGTAAAAGAAGACATTGAGAAATATCATATTGGAATGATAATACTCCTTTTTCACAACCCTTAGGGACTGGTAAAAGTTGATACAATGTGACAAATTTTATATTTATGTAAATATTTCCCCTTGATTTTAAACGATTTTGTTTAAAGAAAAAAGTGTTATACTTAATTACCACACCTATGAGGAATCAGTTATTCAAAACCAAATGACAAATGTCAAATCAATTTGGAATTTGAAACTGCACCACTTTGTCTTCATTTGAAATAAAATCCACATTTTCCTATAAAAACGGTGTAGTCTCTTTTTGAGCCCGTAATAATCACAGTGAAGCACTCAAGTGAGAAATTTGGCATTTCTTAGTTGCCCATAATGAATATTCACAACTGCATTGCTTTCCAAGACTCTCGACACAAGCTCAACAATGATATGCACCACAAACACACTGTTTTCAGATGAGTCCAATTTTAAAATCTGTCGACACTCATAATATTTCTTCATTGCTGACAGCCAATGAAAGTAAAGATACAGTAGTAAAAAAATAAAATAAAAAAGTTCTGACCACTCAAGCAATGCAATGGTAAGAATTAAACAACAATGAACTGTAAGGGATTGTGTATTTGTAATTTTTATAATTTATTATTAAGTCTGCAGTGCATGATTTCCAATCGGCATTTTTATCCCATAATGCCACTGGCATGAGCAATGTCTGTGGCATTGATTTTGCAAATATATTCGAACGTACTTGGAAATACGTACTCACATTATATGTTTCAAAGTACTTGCAAATATGTTTATATGTATTGGAAAATATTTAAAAAATATATTTCTAGGCTAAATGCTAAAAAATAAAAAATATTTTTTTTTTCCAGAATGCCACTGGGTATGCGAATGCACAAGTCAATGCACAGTGACATTAATTTTGCAAATATGTTCTAACGTACTTGCAAATACTTTCAAAGATATTTGCATTAAAAAAAAAGGCTGCAGCCATAAAGTTGCCACTCTGCTCACTTTAATCTAAGTAAATGTAATATTTGCTCATTAAAACATGGCACGCTTGACTTCTACATGTGCATTCTACATGTTAGTCTTTCCCCAATCGGTTTCATTTGCCAATCATCTTTACACAACTCGTTTCACATTCTGTGGCAAAGCTGATTTCCATTGCATTACTCCTGAGCCATCAGTGTGCATTGCTGTTTTATGTTTATGAGAAGGGCTTATAGCTCATTGTGGGATGATCTCACATCATCTTCTGCTTCATATGACTCTTCACAGGTTCTCTGCCAGTCTTACTAAATCTCTCTCCCTATAATGTCCTCTCAAGACACCAGTGCACTTGAGGGGTTTAAGGTAATTGCACTCAGGGCTTCATCTTAGGGCTGCTCTTCTCACATGTGGAATCATTATCCAGCCTAACAATTACAGCCTGCTCTAGTAATTGATCAGAAACTGTCTCGGGGAGGTTAAAAGGTATTAAATATCACTACTTTCTTAATTTACAGCGCCTGTCAAAGAAAAGAAAAAAAGTCAGAGGAGTGAAAATGAGTCTTCAGCCCACTTCTTCTCCCGGCTTAAATAATGACTGCCAATTAGGGTTCTTCTCTGTTACTATGCACTGCTCTAATGCAGGTCTGTTGGCCTTGTGGCTAATTTTGTGTACACAGAGTCATGGAGATTTTAATTTATCACGTGTGTGTGCTTTTGAGAACTTCTTTTAGTGCCTGCGTTTGTGCAACACCTGAATCTGCATGCATTTATTTGTGTGCCACTTTTATTTTCCACTTTCACCAAATCACCAATTCTAATTACTTGCCACTGGTAATTATTGCTCACTTTAGCACTGACCCCACAAGATGGGAATGGGGTCGGAGTATGTTACTTTGTGCCTTTGTATGCTTCAAAATGAGGAAGGGAAATTATCAGAAAGTGTAAAACAAACACAATATGTTCATTGTGGTCTAAGTGGTCCAATTATGTGCACTCATCTCTTTCACAGTACTTTTTTAAACACCACTTATTACAAAATCTATGTTACTTGATCTAAAATCTGAGTTACTGTGTTGTGAAGACTTGCTTATTCGTAAGATAGAAGCAATTAAGAACCATATTTTTAGGCTCACATTTAAATTTAAACGTGCAGGACGTGCCTCACAATCATTATATTAAAATTTAATGAGAGAAACTATTTTGAACATTTTGAAAAAGTTCCAAAAGTTTAGAAAATATAATATTTTGTGTTAAAAGTAAGAACGTTCTTTCAGTAAAACAGACACTGTTTTGTTTACTTACAGTCTTTCACATTTACAGAAATTATACATGTATAGATGGCGTTTTGGTATAACCCGATGTAAAGGGGGTGAAGCATGGACGATGTCATGGCGGAAATAGACGTCATTTCCGCTTCTAACTTTCAACGGTCAATAAAATACATTCATGTCACTCACCACCCTAAATAAATTAGTCGGTATCCTACTCGCTCCAGAAGTGCAGTTCTTGTCGGTACACGCCAGAAGCACGGACTTACTCGTTTGGATAAAGCGGAACTATGTATGTGTCATCTGATGTTCCTAAACGGAAGTGCAAGCTGGATATAAACATTGTTGTTGAGTGGTGTCGTGTCTGTCTCACATGAATAGAATAACGTGTCACAAACTGTGGCATTTTCGCCATAGAGACACAATATAACGTGAAAACGCCGCGGAGAAATCAATGTATTCAAGCAACGGCCGTGTAGTGATTGGGACGGCGCTGCGCATACAAGTCGTTATTGCAAAGACCAAATATAAGCAAAGAAGAGGAAAAGAAGACAAAGAAGAAGTCGTGAGCATGCGCACAACGAAAAAACGAGGCACAGGGAGTCCTCGAGTTACGTCGTAGGAGACCTACGTCGTTTCGACTTAGCACCTTCTTTTTCGTTAATTTCCCACAGTAATCACTTCATTTTAAAGATGCATGTCGCAATATTGACGCAAATTGGAGTGTTCAAATAACCACATTTTTCAACCTCACATGTTATAAGAATTGTATAATGGACAGGAGGCACTACTCCTGTAGAGTGAAATAATGATCGGCGGTTCGGGACTGAAACTTTAAGGTTTCTCCCTGTCAGGCGCGTGCACGCTCTCACCCTCGTTCCGTGGAAGCGCTGGGAAGGCGGAAGTGTTTGGGAGTGCTTCTATTTGTCCGTGGGAAAAGACAAGCGTGTGCCACAGCGGATATAAAAGTGTGTCATAGATAATAAATAAACCATAAACTAATACTGCAGTGCGACCCTCCGTCTCCTGGTGGCTCCTTTTGTTCGGCTGAAAGTTTGGCGACATGCAACGGGAGTTGTCCACAGAGGTGACTGATCGAGAGAAAAATCTCCCCTGCGTCCCCCGACTACAGTCATAATACCGAGCAGGAAAGGATAACACTGTCTAATGTGACAAAAAGGGCAGAATTGAAATCGCACAAGCGTTGCAGGAGGACGTGGATCAATATTGGGGCAGCGTTAATTTTGGAGTAGGTGGAAAAACCTAAGAGGAAGAAACGGGACCCACAGCTTGCTTTCTTCTTGCTAAAAAGGTAAGGTAAAGGTACGAAAATGCGACAGGGTCTATTTATGATAAGCAATGCACAATAAAACTACCACTAACTAACGTCTCGGCACTCTGGGCGCTGGCTTCCATTCCGCTTTTCGCCAGAGGGGTCGCTGGCTTCCATTCCGCTTTTTGCCAGAGGGGTCGCAAATCTGCAAAAACTCAATCTTGCGACATGGACCTTTAAAGTTATTTAAGTTAATTTGTTGTTACCTCCAGCAACGGTCGTTATTGAGGCAGGTCGACTCGCCATCAAGCGCGCCACATTTGTTGCGCAAATATGTTTTTTTAAAAATTACTGTGTATTTTGATGTAAATAATGACTTTAAAGGTGAAATCCGACTTAAGTCGGAATTTGGGTTACATCGCCAGTGTAGGAGTGGAACTCCTCTGTAACTTGAGGACTCCCTGTATTCCGAATGCATTAAATGAAACAGAATTCGGGTTATGAAAGGATTCGGGAAGGAGTAACGCAGGGGTCTTATTCAGGTTTTTGTGTTGGATATTTGGGTTATTGCGCGTGTTTACATGGCCTTTCAAAACCCGAATATTGCCAATATTCTGTTTTTTAAAGGGTTATTGCCTGCATGTAAACGTAGTCACTGTTAACACAAACAACTTTACGTAAATTAAGGTGACAATTTGACTTCAAGCGCCTTGCCGAGAAGTGAGCAACTCTGGAATGTGCTTTGAATCACACTCTTGGAGCTCTATTTTCAAAGACAGGGCATGCGGAAATGCTGGCATATCTGGTTGGGAATTTGTTCTGTTCTGTTCTGCTCCTTAGTGGATGTTCCGGTGTAGCGAGGATGTGACCTTTGACATGGGCCCACATCTGACAATTTGGTGACAGAATGTTATCTAAACTATACGCCTGCAGGGATCGTGTTTAGGTCTGGCAAAGTAGGTAAACTGGTCTAGGGCGGTTTTAGTGAATTACATCGGGCACAGGCAGGCAGATTCTGAGCCTTACAGACATGTGTGTGGATGTCATCGTATTTCATTCATTCTTATGACAACAGTGGGGATGAAAGAACTCAATGTAGAATTTAATTCATTGACCTATGGGAGGAATGTCACACGAATGATAGGTGGCGGGGATAGACACATAATCACTAGCTCATTGAATGAGGATACCCACTTACGTGCAACGTTGTGTCTTGTTCCGCACAGAGAGGTCTCCATGTGAGATGTAAAGCTCATTTAAAGGGTATGAGAGGAGCCACTGTGATTGGTGGAGAATGGAGTGCCCATTTTATTAATATGGTGGCTTGCACACGTCTGCGAAATTAAATTCAGACTGCACCTGATTTTCACCAGGCACAAAAATAGAGCCCTTGGTGGTCAATTGCAATTAGCACCGGTCCATCCTTAGCATGTTTTTCTAGCAATAATGCTCAATGACAATGATAGGCAGGCGAGGTGAGGTGGAGGGGGTCATGCAAGGAAGACAAGGCAGAGATAGCAGGATAGAGGGTAACAGCAGGGGACAGCAGGGTGAGCGACACTTCGTGCTTCTCAAATCAGGTCCATTTTTTCATTAGCTCATATCCTTGCCAGGCTTTACAGCTGGCTGATCAGCAATCAGCAACCGTTTGTTTCAATCAGGCCGCACCTTCACGACTACGACAGGACCAGATTACAGAGCGAGGAACAAGGGAGGGATGAAGAGTGGCAGAGATGGGGTATAGACAATGTGATTGGGGGAGGTTGTCGTTATATCACCATCAGCAAGATGAAGGGGGTGAAATGGGGGACATTCAAATATAAATGTACAACATGGATGGAAAACATAAAGGGTTTGGAGAAGAGTGTGAAGTATTGTGAAAATAAGGAAATGCTCCCTGTGAGTGGAAAAACAATGGACTGAGAGTCATTTTATGTTTTGTCTAGAAGGACAAAGTGAATGGGTAATCTACAAAAGGTTTTTGAGAAAGAAAAAGGACAGGCTGAATGATGAGTAAATTGCAAAAGGTCTTTCAACAAGTCCTTCTTAGCAGAATAAGGGAAACCAAATCTACAAATCCCCATGATGTCGTGTTCAGATCCCCTTAAAAAATGAGCATTACATGACCAACAAAGATACTGTCCAAAACCTCTTCTCGTTTTGGTAAAAGAAAAAGAAATAGTCCTGCAGTTCAGAGATGAGCTTCAAAGACTTCACGAGAAAGACCTCCTTCATATGCCGTGTGACCAAATGAAATACAGAGAAATGTGATTTCAATCTCTCACTCAGCCAGTGTCTCAGTGTTGAAAGAAGGGAGTGAAAAGAGATGAGTGTGAGGGATAATTTAGAAGAGCAGGAGGATGGGTTACGGGGTGCAAGCACCATGCCCAGGGTGGCCTTGTGTCTACCGAGCGTTCCCAATGAGTGTCGGAGGCTGAGGCATGTTGGATATATAAGCAAAGCATTTATCCTGAGAGATTAGCCTCTGCAATGGTGATTTATACAGACATGTGGCCATCCTTTACCATTATTCTTTCCAACCTATCTCCCCAACACTTTCCCTTCCGTTTCTGTCCCTTCCCTTCGGTCCCTGTGGACTGTGTCTGTCAGGGGGTCCTGATGCCCAGTTAGCCTGCAGCTATGATATTTGATCATAGTAACTACTGACTCTGTCAGCTCCATTTCTTTTCTGTTCAGATGCATTATAAATAAGGCTGCTTCGACTTGAATGTGTAGTGGAAAGAGAAAGAATATGGAGATGGATTAAAACAAGTTTAATGAATAGAAAAATATCAGCCTCTGACACGCTGAATGTATTTACCTACTTAACAAGCTGGTTGTCACGATAAAAACATGTCACTATGAACCATACATGCAAAATTATTCATTTTTCTTCCGCTGCATTAAATACCAGTTAGTAGTTCTAATAGTTCACTCACATAGAAATGTACTTTTTTTTCTTAGTGCAAGAGACTAATCTTTCTTTTGGTAGGTTGCGCAAAATCAGTCAAAATCCAGTAAAACAGCCGGGAGGTTGCTTCAGTGAAAAAGGCTGGGAGTTAATGAGTTAAGTGTGTTCAATTACCCTCAGAATAGCGCAAAATGCAAGATGGGCAAAAGCAAACTGGTAATGGAAATTTTGAAAAAACTTTCAAATATCGCAAAAAACGATTTTACAGTTACATTGTTGGAGATATACACTGGGCTTCAAGAAGAGACAGAAGAGGAAAAGAAAGCTGAAATTAGGCAGCCAAATTGTTACTAGTTTGCTCAATGATTGATGAAATAACATGAATGTTGTGGAATGATTTGTGCCTCACTTGGAGTTCCAGCGAACGTAGCTGCTGCGCACCTGCCAATTTGGTCAAAGAAAGTAGACGGTACTCGACAGCTGATCTTCATTTCCGTGCCGGAACTGGTCTAGTTAACCATGTTTGTGAATTTGGTAGATCTTGCTATACTTCCATAGGCGTATTTTAGAGCATGCCTCCCGGCGCAATTAGCAATGTGGTGACAAAAGTAGACTAGATTTTAGATTCACTAAAACACCACCATTTTGGTGGATTTGAGAGGCGCAAGAAGACAGATTCTGAGCTCTGCGGATGTGTGTGGTGCATCGCAACATATTTCATTCATAAACACATCAGTAGCATGGAACAATACCTCTGAATCATTGTAGAAATCAATTTAATTGAATGAATTATCACCATAAAAGTATTTTTAATGGCACTCCGCTGACCGTGCGGCACACAGTCATGGTGGTTTTGTGGGTTGTCACACGAACGCATGATTAAGGTGCAAGGCAGCCTACAATTGCTCACGTCCCGTGCGCGGCCGACTACATCATCGGCAAGTAGAGATGTTCTTGCAGTTCCTTTAACTGAAAATGCACTTTGCATACAACAATCTCCTGCGTGGACTCTAGCAAGTCCTTCTGCATTCAAACTGCATCTCCTTCAACAGAAAGTAAATAGATTAATGCGGGGAGTCGCCTCGATTGACTGGAATTCGGCTGTGTTTCCTCCCACAATGACGCACAGTGGGGAAAACACCCTCTTCTACTTACGCTAGTCTAGCAAAATCTAGCAAAATTGAGAAAACTCCACCCATGCACACATTAAGACTGCGCTTTGTGCTACACTTGCGCTAATATAGGAATAGAAATAAGCCAATTTCCCATGTCCTGAGACTGGGTATTGTTGACCAATAACCAGCTCCTCACAATAAAAAGGCTACTTGACTCATTGAGCCATTTTCAGCAGTAAAAAGTTAATATTTTGTTCAGAGTTAATTTGATAACTTCATTATTTTTCATGTACAATTGATACAAATTCCGAACAATCATGGCTCAGTTTGCTGACCAAACCCAGAAAATAGGTGAGCCATGATTGGTCGTTAGCTACTTCCTCAGCAGCACAGGTGATGTCATCTTCAGTTGACAGAAAGTGGAAAATGTTGGTTTTAAAGGTATCAATTGTACATGTAAAATAATAAAGTCATCAAATTCATTCCGGACAAAATATTAACTTTTTACTGCTGAAAATGGCTCAATGAGTCAAGTATCCCTTTAAATGTAGCCGCAAGGGGGCACAAGCCAGTGTCTTCTTGTGCCGGTCCCAAGCCCGGATAAATACAGAGGGTTGTGTCAGGAAGGGCATCCGACGTAAAACTTTGGCCAAATCAAACATGCAAATCAAATATATGACTTCCATACCGGATCGGTCGAGGCCCGGTTTAACAACGACCGCCATCGGTGCTGTTGACCTACAGGGTGCCGATGGAAACTGGACTACTGTTGGTCGAAGAATGAGAGGAGGAAGATGTGTTCGTAGGAGGAAAGAGAAGAGGAACACCAAGAGTCTAGGACTGAGAGTAGGGACTTTGAATGTTGGAACAATGACAGGAAAAAGTAGAGATCTGTTTGACATGATGCAGTTGAGGAAGGTGGACATACTGTGTGCTCAGGAGACCAGGTGGAAAGGGAGCAAAGCTAGAAGTTTAGGAGCAGGGTTCAAGTTATTAGACAGGAAGAGAAATGGAGTAGGAGTTATCGTGAAGGAGGAGTTTGTTAGGAACATCCTGGAGGTAAAAAGAGTGTCAGATAGAGTGATGAGCCTGAAGCTAGGAATCGAAGGTGTGATGATCAATATTGTTAGTAGGTATGCGCCACAGGTAGGATGTGAGCTGGAGGAAAAGGAGAACTTTTGGTTGGACCTTGATGAAATGATGCAGAGCATCCCTACAAGTGAGAGAGTTGTCATTGGTGCAGGCTTCAATGGACATGTTGGTGATTAATTTCTAACCAAGTAATGAGTCAGTGCTCAGTAGAGTAACCGAGTAAGTTACTTTTTCAAGTGTTGCCACACTGCTAATGACTCTTAGCATGTGTCCAAATCCAGAAAAGAACCACAAAAGAAAGAAAGAAATTGCCAATTGGCAAGAGTATAAACCTGTATCCAATTTGAAGTCTGTTGTTTGATCTCAAGTACGATATTAGACATGGTTGGAGCAGTTTTGAAAAGAGAGGGCAAACTTGACATGCTGGTATTTTTTTTATGTTTTCAGAACGTATATGTATTTTCACCATTTATTTATTATTTTACCTAGTGATTGTAAAAACAAACAAACACATGATTTCAAAGTCATTCCAGTTCTCAGAGGGTTACCACCTATACTTGTTATACCATATTTGGCATGCAACAAGCCTTACACATGGTTACAAATAACTAATAATAATTTGAATATGACAAGTTAGTATTAAAATAAAAAATATGAACGTATGTTAAAAAAAAAAAAGTCAATACACTCAGGAAATGTGGACACATCCATTCAATCATTGACGGGAAGGCTGAAAGCGTATGTAATGCAAATGTGAAGTGCCGTAATGAGACAATTTGATTTATGACCATATCCTGTTGATAATCACAAGTACAGTCACCAATGCAAATTTACACTACGGTGCTGAGCTGAATGGTCTTGTGTTGTAAACAGTGCATTATCCTCCTTTTGGTGGCAGAAAACAGTGAACCTCCCCACACCACACCACCCCAGCACACTCATTTACACACATCACTTCTGTAATTGGCCATACTCAAACAAATACAATGTGACAGCCAAAATCAGCAGACAAGTTGGGACATTATGCTAATTATGATGTGTCATTAAATCTTTAAAGGAACGGCTGGCGGGCTCAGAGTGAGGCCGGGTGTCGGCGAAAGCTATATCAGCACTAGACCAATTCATTAGATACCATGCGACATACCCACAAGCCCCTCCCCCTACATCGCTTCCCTCTTTAACATCTCACCCTTTGACACCAGCACCCTTAAGCCCTGTAATTGTCTAGTCTGACCCAGTTAGGCGCACACACCATTGCTTTGACATATCATCACAAGGTCTCACCTCAACAAGCAATGACAGAGAAATACTGCAGAGTTCTCCTAATGATGACAAACATACCACCGACAGATAACTGGCTTGTTATTATATCATTACTGTCTGATGGTACCGAAAACTGTACAACATGAACAACACATTAATAAAATCAAGCAGTTCTTTTTTTTGGGTTACCGACTTCTCATTGTGGTCAGTTGGAGTTTGTTTAGGTCATACATAAAAACTCTGGCTTACAGCCTTACATTATACCAATTCAAGTAGAAAAATATGCATAACATATGATAGGGTTGTTGTTGTCTTTTTACATTTAAACTCACAGTGATGTACTGCAACTAAAACATGACAAAAATGGCATTAACATACTGCACTGTAAATGATGAAAAATTGCCTATATACGTTTTTTTTTTTTTTTTTAGAAACACAGACTGCATTCTAGTAAGAACAGGCTCCAAGTGGATGTTGTTTTTCATCATGTAATACTTGTCTGAATGTGAGCTCTGTCAATAAACATCAGTGAGCCTGTTTGATTTGCAAACACACGTCAATGCTTTTGTCATATTTGACAAACATTGTGGTATGCTTTGGCATAACTGTATAAAGGTATAGTAAAAGTAAAATGTATGTATAAAATAAGTTAAATAAATTGTCGAGTTGGATCAGACCAACGCAATTCATCAACATTGTAGTTAATACCCTCATTGGCATTTTATTGGTTTTTTTTTTAACCTTTTTCTTGTTGGCAGGTTCTTATGACTAATCTGCTACGATTTGGCTGAACTTTTAGTCTACCCTCTTTCAGCGTCAATCCATGGTTGATGACATTATCAACTAGTGTTACACAAATTTCGTTTGACAAATGTGGTCCTCTTCTTCTTCGAGGACTTCTCCTATTTTAGTTCTTCTTCAACCTCTACCTCCTGCTCATCCTTCATCGATTCCCCCTCTCACCCTCACTTTTCTTTCTCTGTCTTCTTCCATTTTGTTTCAAAGCAGGTGAACTTATCTGCTGCATTTTGCAGTGCGCAAACCTGATTGATTTGTCTACCTTAAAGCAAATATGCGTTTGCACACCTAATGCGTGTGTTTAATCAACTGGCTCACGAGTGTGGTGATTTATCAGTCAATGCTTTGGAATTGCAAGGAAGTGACATTATGATATATGTAACCCACCTATCAGATTAAGTGCAATAACAATGAAATAGAACTTTAAATTAAAATTTGACAAACTTGGACTAGCATCAGAAGAACCCAGATTCTTATGGAGCCATATGTTTGAGCAACAATAATGACACAAGACAGATTAACAGTTGTGTAGCAACGCATGTATTGTTACAACATGGGGGAAAAAAACAATTGGTATGGAAAATAATAAATTGAAAGAAAATTGTGCACACCAAAAAAATTGCTCAGACCTTTTAATTCAACTCAAATTGTTGGGGCCCTTTCTATAAAGTTCACTTGTCCTGTGTGACTGTTTGTCACATCCAAGGGTAAATCCAAAAGATGTATGAAATGTTTGTCCTCCCTCGACCAACCGCCCAGCAGGGAGTATGAAGTTATGTTTTTTTGTGTGTGTGTTCTTTCTCCTCGAGTTTTCTTGGGTTAGCTCGCCATTCAGATGTCATCCAGAATCATGGACTGGTCCTAAGATTCATCTGTACCAAAAAACCTGACCTAAAGACAGGGTCGCATTTGTATCTCTTAATCTATATTCAATACAAAATTACTAAAGGCTTCAAATATCAATACCGTGTGCTACATATTGTCCAAAACCTTGTAATTCAGTACCAATTCTCAGTTCCGTTTTGTTGTACAACAGTTCAATATCAATATTCAATTATAAAGAGTAGACACATTTAACTCTCAAACATTAAAATACTGCTAGAATCAGTAATTCACAGTAGTATTTGATCATATATCATGGTCGGTAACCATAGACATTCACATATTGTTCCTTTACGAATTGGTATAAATTGTCCAAAACATCAAATACAGCTTATTAAAATTAAATTGACAAAATGTAAATAACATCACATTTCCATATGAAGTCAGCTTCAATAAGAGATTTCAAAACACTACGTATTTAACTCATTCACTGCCATAAATTCATAAAAGAAAACAACAATTGTTAAAAATTAGGGGCGACAGGCAATTAAAATTTGTAATTGTAATTTATCGCATGACTTCACTAGTTAACTCACAATTAATCACAAATTTTATATCTGTTCAAATGTACAATTAAAAAAATCTAGTTTTTCATACTCTTGTTAACAAAAGCGGAAAAAAATGTTAAACTAATAGAAATACTTCAAATGAATTTTTGACGTTTATAGCCGTCAATGGCAGTGAATGAGTTAATTACTCTTCTTACATTATAGGCCTTCTAATATAATGAAGAGCTGCACTAAAAATCCACCTCTTTATCTGCATCAATTCACAGTTGGAAATACAAAAATTCACTCAACATCAATTGCATTGTAAAACAAAACACAAAACATTCCCCTTTCGTTTGGCAACTGAAAATGTAATTTACTCTACTTCACAGCTTCTTTTATACAGTTAACTTGTTTTAACAGGCTATTAGTAATGGCGAATAGGGTGTCTCTAAGTAGAACACGTTGCTCATCGTTGCAGTATGCGTTGAAGGCTGGGCGCCGTCGAACGTTCTCGCCACGTACAAGAAAAGAAAACTGGGGGAAAAGAAAAAAAAGTTCTCCAGTTTGGACTAGCTACTGCTCAAAGAAGTACTTACTAAGTAACAGTAAGCGGGTCTCAAATCTACTCAAATAGCTTTCTAAACTTTCTGCTTGTGTCGCTGCTTCATCTCCTCGTAACTGCGTCACGTCACTCGCGAAGTAAAAGAGGAATGTGACCTATGCTGCTTCTGATTGGCTGGGGGTCTTCAAGTGCACTTGTAAAAATTCGTTTTTACAATACAAATGCAAATACGATACAATAACTTACAATCATTATCTTCCTCTTTTCAGTTGGTTTTAAACAAATGTTATTTTTTATTACTCTATTTTCTCGGTCTCCAAAAGTAGATTTTACTTCTAAATTAAATTTATACCTGGGTTACATATACGTCTGTGTTTAATGTATACAAGTGTGCTCAATGTTTCGCAAATCACTGACTTTGTGTTTACAATAGGGAGGCACCGATCGATCGGCCGGCCGACTTATCGGCCGTGATTTTCTTAATTTTGGGGGATCAGCGATTGGCCAATCCCTTAACTCATTCAAATCCCAAAACGCATAAATACGTTTTTTAATACTTTGTCATTCACTCCCAAAACGTGTTTATACGTTTTTGTGTGTTTTATGCTCGAGTATATAGAAGGCTTTCATACAGCTTCTGACATAAAGAGGTAGCTTAAACCAATGGTACTTATTACAAACAAAAAACAAAAAAACAGCCAGCAGGTGACAGCAGAGTATAAGAGATCAGCCAGGGCCATGTTGCAACAAGCTCTTTTTGCCAGTGTTTAAATCAGATTTCTGAATAATGATGAAATTTAGCTATATTCTGATGCTAATTTGCTGCAAAACGGAAAAAGATACAAATATACTTTTTATCCTGTTGAAATATGAGAATTGAATCTTTCTTTTTCAGTGAAAGTGGCTTGGAGCGAATGGGTAAAAATAAATATATTTTTTCCACCAATCTCATCTCCCTCCTCAGTGGTCTGAAAAAAATCAGCCACTGTCGTCTTCTCCTGAGATGACTGATAGGTTTTTCATTTTTATTTGAGAGAAATACGTCATGTGCAGTTAAAACAACCCGTATTATTTCACCGATATTGTTGAATGTTCAAGGTGTATGCTGCTTGTTATGTAAAAGATCGGGATCGGCAAAAATCGGGATCGGCATGTCAGACTTTTTAAAATATTGGGGATCGGCAGGATAATTGTGATCGGTGCACTCCTAGTTTATAGTGGTGAAAATCTGGTCCAGCGTTTTTCTCCTTCAGTGTAAGGTGTTGATAATAATGTTATTCTTTTGTTTTAGTGTATATGCAATCATAAAAAACAAAACAAAAAACTGTAACGTGAAAATCACAAAAGATGACTATCACACTTTAGCTAATTACGTTTTATCAATTGTGTAAAAAGTAAACAAGCATTCATCCTTCATGTATTTATTTAACTTTATCAATAATTTAAAGACAATTGTTTAGTGTGTGTGTGTGTGTGTGTGTGTGGGTGTGTGTGTGTGTGTGGGGTGTGTGTGTGTGTGTGGGGGGGGGTGTGTGGGTGTGTGTGTGTGTGTGTGTGTGTGTGTGTGTGTGTGTGTGCGTGTGTGTTTATAGAGCAATTGTTCTATAGATAATGTCAATTTAGCATGAATATCGCAATGCTATAAAAGTCAACAACTTATTTTTGATGTGTACTATGTCATGTGAATGCGATTGGATTTAAGTCAAATACAAAACGACGAATCCTAAAGCTTATAATAGGATTACTGTTTGCTGTTTGTTTGGTATGGATGGCAGATTAAGTAGAAAACCAGGGTTAAACGCCAGGATGATGAGCACAGGCCGCGTGGTTATCACTGTAGTTAGGAACAGCCACAGACTGAGCTTATTTGCATGAGGAGATAATGCTGGCATTGTTGTATGAGTGTTGCTGCTAATTAGAGGTTGTGCGAATACTGTTATGATGAATTAAACCCTTCATCATTAACACTGAGAAAACTCACAAATGATTGGGTGGGGGGTGGGGCGACGGGGACCTAAAACAGGAGCTTGAAAGATTACTTACAGGGTGCCATGTTGACTGACAACCTCACCGCCAAAAGGGTGTCAAGGGAGGGGCAGCGCTCACTTACAAATCTACAGTCAGAAATGCCCCATTTGAAAAGACTTTGGGGAGTATGTTTGTGTGTATGCATTGAGTCAACACGGATGGTAATCGTGCACACTTGTGTTTCTTCAGTATTCTGCATATACGTATGTTCGTGCTATCGAAAGTGGCTAATTAAATAGCAGAGTGTAATTGTCGTTTATTTTTAATTATGTGCTGTGAACTGGTCCTTCAAAAATATCAGTGACTAAAACCCTAATATATGATATGGTTACGTTTGGAATTACGCAATCTGATGAGGCATGGGGAGGGTGTTGAGAGGAGGTACAAAGGGAGCCGGTGCTAATTAAAGTCAGCTCTCTGTCAGTTCTAGTGGATAAACACTTGAAGAAGCTTTGCAGATAGACGAGAGATGCCTTTGTGTCAGTGAAAGCTCTCTTACGTGGAAACACACTCTGCAAAGGGTGACAGTCCCTGGGGAAAAGCGTCTGATGAGGACCTTGTCTCCGTTTTTTAAAAGACAGAACAGGCCTCATTAAGATCCAAATTCATATAGATATGCCCTTTGTCTAGTTTTATACTGTAGCTGGCAACAATACAAAAATAAAATGAGAAGAAAATCGATCAGATTTCAAGCTAACTCTTCACACTGTATAATTTTCATTTGTGACGTGAATAAAAAATATTTCTGACAATAAAGGGAGTGTATCAATCATACGACGGCATATTAGGGCCCCGTATAAATGTATATATATATATATATATATATATATATATATATATATATATATATATATATATATATATATATATTTACGTGGCCCTAATACGCCGTTCTAGATTTCAAACTAACTCTTCACCCTGTATAATTTGTATTTTTGACGTGAATAAAAAAATATATATTTCTGTCAATAGTGGGAGTGTATCACAATCAAATTGTTTCCAGATTTTGTATGCAATTTGTAGAACTTATTTTATCACATTACATAAATTTACTAAGCATCGACTCTTAATAGCATCTTGTTTTGATGATTATATTGCTAAACTTCCTAGTCATGAGAAGCAGTCGAGGCTTCACTTCTTGTCCGTGTTGTTGAGGGTTAAAATGAGCGGCTGCTGTGGCTACAAGGGGGGCAGCGCCTGTAGGCAAAGCTGACCCTGTTGTCCTCCTCCAACTGTCTGCTATGAATCGTCAATTCTTGCTTCAGGCTATGAACATCCAATGGGGGAGGTAAGGTGTTTGCCCGGAGGGTGTGGAGGTGGTGATAGGGGCAGGCTGCATGGGCCAGTTACTCATTTTTCTTGCTATATTTATACGAGTCAATTCTCTGAAGTGCAACATCTTACACTGTGTTTAATCCTAGTCAAACAAGGGGTTAATGGGGGTAGGGGGAGCAGGGTGAAAGATTAGGGGATTTGAGTTGGGGGCAGGGGGGTTGTTTTCGAGGTTTTCCCTGAAGTGCTAAGTCCTTACTAATTAGTTGCTTTTTCCACACCAAAAGTGAAATGGCAACATCCCCATTAAAATAAATAAATAAATAAAAAAGCCTTTCATCCATTTTGTGTACAGTTTTTCCTTGGGGGACCATTGGGATAGCTGACTTAGGGACCATTTCCACTAAAAACTATGCTATTTTGGCCATTCGGTGGTCTGACATGACATGAGGATTATTGTGTTTCCAAGACTAAAAACACAAACTTCTGCAAGCAACAACAGTATTATTGTTGTCTTCACATGAAAAGCGATTGTCTTGGAAAATGGGGGACAAGCACAAACTAACAATGGCAAGATAATGAGCTGTTCAAAATAAGGTAATAAAATGTATTTATTAAGTGTACATGTATCTTTCTTTATTGTCATTGCATGCACTAGTAGAACAAAGACATTTCACTTAATAGGCTCAATAATAGGCCCCTCCATGAAACGTGAAAAACAATGACCAAGAGAGGAAGACAGGACAGAAAGGCCTGTCGGTACTTGCTAAAAATCGCCCTGAGATCTTAGCTAAGAAGGTAAGACGTGAGACAAGGCTCAAGCCATGCTCCCATAGGACAGCATAAAGTAAGACTAGAAAAACTCACATACACAGCACATGAAGACATTACAGTACAACATCTCAAGAACGAGTATATATTAGAAACGGGGAAGAATGGAATAGGGTTGGAGGAGGGTGTGTGTGACAGAACCCGACGACGTCACGGGGAAGAAATGTGGGAACCAACGAAGGCAGGGAAAAACAGGATCATGAGGATGCGCCAGGCATATTGTCTCGTTGTTGTGGAGACAACCTTGATTTGCCACTGCGGAAAACACAGGAAGGAGGGTGGCGATAAGGATGCCCAGGGTCCATCTATGGTATTAGTTCAGATCATGTAACAGGCTGACAACAATTGAGTCTGACATTGAGTCTTTAGTCTGCGACTCTCAGTGGGGCTTCAATTAGCCGAACTAGCAATCACTTATTCAAGACGAGACGCAAACTGCTCCTCTGTGGCAGCCATTTTGCGAAGGAACTCAAACTACACTTTTAATCCTTCGTTTTTATTTGTTTCCACGCTGGTCTTTCAAAATCTGTCCTTACTTGAGACCAAATTGTAGAAGGAAAAAAAGCTTGGGGACAATTGTACTGTGCTAAGAAAATATGAAATGATGTAATCAATGTATTGCCTTAGACTCAACTTTTATCACGTCAATTACAAAAACTCGTTTGTTGTTCAACACCAACTGTACGCGGGTTTCATACTAAAGAATCCTTGGTGGGTAGCTCTATTTTCTGGATGAACTTGAGCTGGAGAGTTGAGCCCAAATTAGAGATGGAACAGTCATGAAGTTAGGTCTACAAAAATGACATGAAACATTTGTGTTTGATATACTTTAAAGGTATTTGCGCACTGAATACATTAAACAAATCTTCTAATTACCCACTTGCATCAAAAACTCTTCCTACTTGCCTCAACGTGAATTTATGACAAGTTTGATAATCATGTTGCAGCAATTTATTCAGTGGTGGTATAATATGTAGTGTAGTCTGTGTCCATTGCCCAGGGCTATATGATGTTTGCCGTAGGCTACTTGACTTCAGTTTACTCGAGTTTGTTATTAGAATGTGCAATGACACCACAAACTACAGTGCACCTCCTATACAACCACACAGTAAATTCTGTAGAGTCAATTTGACTTATTTTTATTTATTTTTTAGATAGGGGGCAAATAGACTCAGTTTTAGAGTAATATTTACACTTGGAAGAGAGTAAAATACAGAATTGAAAAAAATAAAAAATAAAAGTGACTCAATGTAGGAATGAACTTACAACCTTCAGTTTGGGAGACAGCCGATTTACTTCCTGAGCCACGCAGCTCTTGCGGTGTGTTAGTATATCACTCATGTCAGCTGCAGCTGATTTCATGATTGCATGGAATCTTCTCAACTCTAACAGACCAAAAATGATCTTTGGTCTCTTGGAGAAAAGCGAACAGCATAGCTCAGGCGGTAGTGTGGTAGTCTCCCAACCTGAAGGTCGTGAGTTTGAAACTTAACCCCTGAGTGAGTTTTATTTCATTTATTTTTTTCATTTTTTAACTGAGTCTATTTGGTTCCTATCTAAATAGAGTCAAAATTGACTCTAATAGAGTCAAATTTACACTACATAATTTACTGTGCACCTCTGATTCTGATGGGTTAATGTGTTTATCCAATCTGCGTGGTTTATAAACGCAGCAGTATAGAAAGAAATTACTGGATTATTACCTTGCACACTGTCATTGTCTCTAGCTGCAGTCATTCGGTTTACCAGTTATATCTTGTTGTCTTGGTCGTACTTTGTGTTTTATGGTTGCTATCACGAGAAAATACCTCATTTTTTTCTCTTCTATTTGTTAATTGTGTATGATTGATTTTGTTTGATTGTGTTTAGTTACGTTTTTTTAAATATCTCGTGGTGTTGTTGATTTTTGTTTTCTCATTATCTTATGTCTCACGTATAATGTGGTATTCATATTTTCATCAGCAAATTGCATTTTATTGATTTTGGTTGTCTTGGAATCGCTATCACACACATGAACTGTCATGTAGGCACATGTGCTGAGAAGAAGACCAATTTAAACTTGGTTGTAAATTAACATAAAAAGGTGTATTGAGTTGTAGATTGAGACTGCTGATTATTTTCTTTACTTTTTAATTTTTTATTTTTTTTACAATATTGCAAATGGTAGAAAGAAGAGATTGAATTGAATAGTCTATTTAACAGGTGTGGGCAAACTCGATCCTTGAGGGCCGGAGTCCTGCAGGTTTTGGAAGATTCCCTCTTTCAACACAAGCTGATTTCAACATGATTGTTATCATGCTTATGCGGCGCTTCCTGATGAGCTAATCACATATCACCTGTGTTGGAGAAGGGAAACATCCAAAACCTGCAGGACTCCGGCCCCCGTGGATCGAGTTTGCCCACCCCAGTTAAGTAGACTATTCAATCTCTTCTTTCTACCATTTTTTTGTTTGCCCACCTCTGTTGACCATTCCACAATGACGGTTATAACTTAGTTTAGTCAGCAGTTACGTGTTTTGGCAGCACCATTAACGCCTCTTTGACATCATTAGGGCAGTGGATTCAAATAGCAAACTGCCTCAAGGGTGTCAATATGTTACTGAAGATTACATTGGTAGCACAGTCATTTCAAATTATGCAAGTCTCTGACAAGCAACTTTAAATCCTCATGTCATCTGTCAACAAATTGACCAAAGACCCTCCAATAGCAGTGGAAATGCAGGCAATATACTGCAGTGGTAGACAAATAACCTCTTTATTGTAAAAATGAACAGTTACTGTTAACTCATTCACTGCCATTGACGGCAATAGATGTCAAAAATTCATTTGAACTACTTCTATTAGTTTCACATTTTTTTCCCCACTTTTGTTAACAAGAGCATGAAAACCTATCATTTTTTGTATTGTATATTTAGAACAGATATAAAACTTGTGATTAATCGTGAGTTAACAATTGGGAAAAAAAGATTCTTAAAAATTAGGGGTGTCAGACGATTACATTTTTTAATTGTAATTAATCGCATGACTTCAATAGTTAACTCACGATTAATCACAAATTGTATATCTGTTCTAAATGTACAATAAAAAAAACTAGGTTTTTATACTCTTGTTAACAAAATGGAAAAAATGTGAAACTAATAGAAATAGTTCAAATGAATTTTTGACGTCTATAGCCATCAATGAAAGTGAATGAGTTAACAGAAAACTTCCAACTGGCACCCTTCATCCTGCGATCCCGCGATGCCGCGACTATCATTCAAGACCTTAGGATAGATGACAAAAAATCTGAAGTAATTTAACCCCTGGTAGAAAGTAGCCTGCTAGCCAATGAATGGAAAATTAAACGGTGCTTCCTTATTTTGCATACAAATTTTTAAAGTGACAGTGTGTAAAAGTTCACCACTAGATGTTGCTAGATAATAGAATGCAGCCGAAGCATGTGCATTTCAAAACACACGCACTATGATGACTCAGAGAGACCATACTTCGCAAGCCTACCATCAATTCTTCTTTTGCATGACAAAAACAAGCATCTTGGTGAGCGACGACAACTTGGCAGCCGGTGTGAAGTCCGGTGAGCGACGGCAAAAGACCGAGCGAGCTGGAGCATCTAACAGGCTAGCGGGTAGTGCTGTCACTATCGAATATTTTTAGAATCGATTCGTCTATCCATTATTCAATCAATTAATCCACTAATCGGATTCATTTTAATTTTGCATTAACCCATTTAGTACTATTGTCATAGCAGGCCGCCTGTTTTTATTCTTTTTAGTTTTTTTTCTCAACGTTAAGCTTCGTTCCTCCCCTTTCAGATACATTGCGAGCGCAAAAGGTTCCGTGGATAAGTTGATTTGAAAGACATGCGTCATCTCCCGTCTCCTGCGTCACTATGACACAGCGCTTCCCCCTCCTCCACACATCAAAATCTACTATCTACCATAACGTATGTGGAATTGATGCAAAGCTCTGCTTCTCCGCTTTCAGAAACCGTTGAAATTACGTTGCTAGCACAAATAGTTCCCGAGTTACGGTACTTTGAAGTTACTCCTCTCTATGACGCGTGACTTGCCCCTCCTCCACACATGACAATCGTGGTATCCACGTAAAGTGCCGCTTCTCTGCTTTCAGAAGCCGTTGGAATTAAGTTGCTAGCGCTAACTGTTCAGGAATTCCGGTGATTTGAAAAACAAGTTTGTTTTCCTTTCGAATTTGGAGGGTTAAAGTGTATTACAAAATCATTTTTTCCCCTGATTACTGTTTATTAACCAGTGATTGGTGGTTATTTCGTACTTCATATTCGTATAGTGATTTTAAAAAAGGGGTGATTGATGTTGTCCTATGTTACCGGTCATTGTTTTCCAACGTAAAAATTATGTTTACAAATGTCTTATTTTAATTAAAACACAGAATATAAAATGTCTGATTTCATGAAGGACTACAGAATTCAGTGAAAATTAACGTTGATATGCTGAAATCTGAGGATTTGGACAAATATCAATTACAAAATGGTGCCAAATGATTACTCAATTATTAAAATAGTTGTCAATTAATTTGATAATCGAATACTTGTCGATTAATTTTGCTCTACTAGCGGGAGTTTGTCGGAGCCATCAGCAGGAGTGGCTAACAAGAGTGGCTAGCGGGACAAGCTAGTAAAATAAAAAAGCTAGTAAAACCTTGCGAGAGCAAAGCAGAAGATGACAAGCGATGGAAGCCTGAATCACGGGACTCAGCGGCGACTACCTGCAGACCCCAGCTGTGGAAGGTAACTTACTGGGCGCGCTGCAAGCAGGGCTATGTTCGCGAAGTTGCCATGTGGGCATCTGTAGGAGGAGGATGGTGGCAAAACATGTCAGCCTCTTGAAAGGTGAGGCTCAAGCCATGTATTATAATTACCAATTTCAGGACTATGATTATATATATATTGATGTAATAGAATTGTTTGCTTATTATTGAAATCAATAGTGGTTTGTTAAAATTAATAAATTATTAGTTCACCACCAGTTGGTGCTAAAGATTACACACTGTCACTAAATGTATTGTATGTTCTCAATGACTATAGTTTTAATTATGTGGGTGGATATATCTGGTATTTTATTTGATAACATTGGTAAATAATAATGTAAAGTCATTTATTTTCTAATGACAACTTGTGATTCTCACAAACACCAGAATGTACAGAATGTACATCAATTTTGTTTCACGCTGTAAGACTGCAACATACAAGGAGCTGGGAAAGCCAGCAAACGCAGAAACAAAAGGTAGCTTGCGAAGGGTTTTTGGAACTACACCACATTTCTCTTTGAGTGACAGCCAGCAGTATTTTCAAGGCTTTGCTTCAGAGTGAAGCCTGGGCGACAAACTGCACATCACAAGGCGGCCAACATGGCATCCATCGCACAGCCTTGCCACTGATCTCCCCACCGTCGGCCGCCAATCAGACTCATCACATAGCTGCCTTCTGCTTGGTGACAGCAGCCAGGGCCAAAAAAGTTAACTATTCCCGCTCCGGCCGGGATTAAAATAGTACAATGGCTTTTCCGGAGTTACTCATTGTTTGCGGTCAGACTGTTAGCAATGAAGAGGACTCTCTTCAGGATCCGTTAAGCCTTCCCACTGTCAGCAGGCTACAGATGCAATAAGATCTTATGTTAGTTTCCATCCACTGGACTGCAGTAAATTACAGTGTGCATGTGTTTAGAGAACATTTCTTACTTAATTGGGAATATTGAATAGCAGATAATTAGATATTTGATGTGACGTGTGGCAACTAATGGGCTTGATGCAATGGACTCACATTGTTCCCATAGCGAGAGGGATTTTTGATATGTTGTCAGGTCCCAGTGTAAAAATAACTGAAGTGACAGCAGTGACTTGGTTGTCAGTGTTGTCGAGGCTGTTGCGGATTTTCACAGCCGCATCCATGTGAGTGTGTATCTTCCTGCATACGTGTGTATTAGCTTTGTAAGTGTGATTGTGCATTTGTGTATGTGTGTTTGTGCACCGCAATGTTGTGGGTGACAGTGCTGATCGCTGTGTGATGACAGCCTATCATTGTCGCTGTGCAAGAGTGAGAGTGGCAGGGGGGCCTTTTTGGCATGTGTTTTCTCCACGCCTTCATCTGTGTCGATGGAACTCGAGCTTGGATTAACAAAGGATAGGCAGGGTAGTAGGATGGTGTGTGTGTGCATACACACAGTTCAGTTACGGTGGACCACCGCTCTCCTACAAGAATTGCTGCAAATAATTGTTGCTCCCTGAAAGTGATTATAGTTACTGTACCTGTATTAATAGTTTTAACTTTAAACCTTAAATCAGTGGTTCTTAACCTTGTTGGGGGGACTGAACCCCACCAGTTTCCTGTGCACATTCAGTGAATCCTTCTTCATTGAAAAAATTTAAATGATTCTTTTTTTTTCAAATTCAAGACATACGGTTTACTGGTGAACAAAATGAACAGGCAGAGTAGCCTTTTCACCGAATATGGTTGTCTTGACTTTGAGGTCAAAAAGCATTGTGTTCTTGTATTCCCCATTTCCATGCAGCTTAAGGAAGTGTTCCTTTAGTTTTGCTAGGTATCAGTTTGTGATGGACTAGAATTGCAGAACTTGGCATTGCAGATCATGCAGTCAGGACACTGACTCTCATCACTCAACTCAACTCTATGTATTTATAGAGCACAAATAGGCAGGCTTCACAATCCTGGTCCTTGAGGGCTGGAGGCCTGCAGGTTTGAGATGTGGCTGTACTCCAACACCCCTGATTCCTATAATCAGCTGATCAGCAAGCTCTGCAAGCCGCGGGACGTGTCCCACCGGAACAGGCACAGAGGGCGGCTGCAACTCGTGCGGCGCCAGAACAGCAATAATAATAATAAATAATAATAATGCATTACAATGAAATGGATACATTATTCCTGCACTCACACGTTCACACTGTGGTGGTGGTAAGCTACTTAAGTAGCCACAGCTGCCCTGGGGCAGGCTGACGGAAGCGTGGTTGTCAGTGTGCGCCTACGACCACCTCCAATCATTCACACCTTCCATACACCAGTGTGAGTAGCATTGAAGGCAATGTGTATTAAGTGCCTTAAGTTAACGAGAGCCTGCAACTGCCGAAGAGCAGAAACGGGAGCCTGCGGAAGCTGAAGAGCAGAAACAGGAGTCTGCAGTTGCCATAGAGTAGGAATGGGAGCTTGCAGATGCCTAAGAGAAGGAAGGGGAGCCTGTAGCTGCCGAGTAGCAGGAATGAGAGCCTGCAACTGCCGAAGAGCAGGAACGGAAGCCTGCATAGGCTGTGGAGCAGGAACAGGAACCTTAGCCAGGTGCTGCCTAGGCGCGGGAACAGGAATCTGAGCCAGGCGCTGCCGAGGCATGGGAACAAGAGCAAGAGCCTGGTGTTGTTGAGGCGTGTGAACGGGAGTCTGGGCTTCATCAGCCTGCCGCCATAGAGGTTGAGGAGCACAACAGACACGATGGACTGAGAATACAGGAACTAAAGAATCGGTATTAGAAAAAACGTGATGAGATGATGATGATAGAGGAGAACGAGAAGAGGAAGATGGTTTAGGGATGAAGTGGCGTGGGGACAGACTTGGCAGGACGTGTCTTTGAAAATGAGTAACGAGGGGAACCAGAACCTTTTCTTGGGCGCCTACGTTGGCCACCCCAGCGGTTCTGGGCAGGTGGCCAACCAGGTGCCCAAGTAAAGGTCTGAGGTAAACGGTTTGCAGGAATCTTCAAAAGAAAAACGTGACAAAAACTGACTCAGTATAGGAAAACGATCTAATCTGTATTGGAATCAGAGTCAGAGAGGAGATTAGCTAAAAGGTCAGAATCTGAATCTAAGAACATGTGGAGAAGTAAATAATGTGGCATACTAGGAGGAATATGAGACATGGGTGCGGGGACCAAAGACAAGACAGAAAAAAACATAACCTACATGAAGAGGGTAGGAATGGTCAGCAGGCTGAAGGCGATAGGCACCAGACCTTCGGCGGACAGGGCAACACCGTGTTCTTTGTACTGGGTCCTGTTGTGGTCGGTTCATTCTGTCAGGTTGTGTTGGGGGTTGAGGACCCAAATGTAGGGAAGCAGGGAGGAGAGGCAGAAACGTGCTCAAACAAACTGTTTAATTCTAAAAATAACAAAAAGCCAAACAGGTACTTGGCTGTACGAAAACACAAAACCTAAAAGTCCAAAACAAAATACTAAAAAGTAACAAAGGAACACACAAGGAACGAAATGTGGCAAGGACGTGACATATGGAGCTTTTCCACCAGAGTCGGCCTTGGCTGGCCCCGGATGTTCGCATTTTCATTTGATTTTTTGAGGGGTCAAGCGGATATAATGGAACCCCCTTTTAGAACCATCTCGTAGGTGGTTCTGCAGCTCTGGTTGTCTGGGGCTGAGCGGAGCCGTGTCGTCACTGTCATCTGATTGGCCGACATACATCATACGTACAACAAGCAAGTCCATGGCACACGCCCATTTCCTGGTTTTACGCGAGCGAGGCAGATGCGCCCGCCGACGATCTCCAAAGTCATACAATAAACATAAAAGTGTTTTACAACAACGCTGAACTATATTTACAATTTAATGGCCTGGTTTCACAGAAAAGGCTTAGGACTAGTCTCAGACTAAAATGCTGTTTGTGCTGTCTTAATTTTAAGTCACTTGCACAGTGTATTTTAAAATGTCATAGAATAAGCCAGTTCTGGTTTAAGCTAAGCCAATTGCAAGAGTGCGGATTAGAGCTACTCTTAGACTAAATTGAAGATCAAATTAATCCTGCATGGATCCAAGCATGAATATCCTCCAGGAGAGCCTCTGAAATTTACTCACGGTGTGGCGCCAAATATTGGGTGAATGAAGAGTACGTGAGCCATGGCTCCTGTGCCGTGCATTGGTGAACAGAGAGGTAGTTGAAATGCGCAAATGGTGCGGTGCTGCTTGGCGGGTTTGGATTTCACTGTTAAAGTCGTTATTTACATCCAAATACTTTGTACAGTAATTTAAAAAAACATATTTGCACGACCCGTAAGAGCTGGAACCAATATTTTGTGTTTACGCACAGACATTCATTTCTGACGGATGGCATGGCGAAGCTAATTCAAATTTAAACATGGAAATGTGATATGCCTGATGGCAAGCTGACCTGCTTGACGGACGTCTGTTGCTGGAGGTAACAACAACACAACTTTGAAAAACTTTAAAATGGTGTGATTACTGTGGGAAATTAACCAAAAAGAAGGTGCTACGGACGAGGCACGGGTGCCGTAAAGTTTAAATGACATAGGTTGCGTGCGACGTCACTCAAGGACTCCCTGTAGTACAGTACTGTACCGTAACGTATGATGTGGTGCACACAAATAAAAATATTAAATTACGAGCGAAATATTGCATTTATGGACAGCAGTCAGCCGTTGTTCGTATCTGCGAATGTTCGTAAATCGGATATTCGTTACTAAGGGGCTACCTTTAAATGCAAACAATATGGCAATAGCAACCAAGTTTGCCTTGCCAGAATTAACACATGCAATCTTGATTTTATTTATGATTATACATAAATATAGTATCAGTCTACACTACGGACCCTGTAATTTATCTTGTATCCCCACTATGACAGATAAGAGTCAATTAGTTGAAGAAAGCATGTGGACAAAATTTCACAGTTGCAGTGAAACTGTAGTGACAGTATTGATTCCTGACAAAACAGGATTTTGTGTCAGAAACAAAACGCTGCACATAAAAAAAATATCAACAATTTTCCAGTATCAAGGCAACCCAAAATTAAAAAAGTACAAACTAAAACATTGGTTGCTCAAAATGACCAGATTGTATATAGTATAAACCCAAAAGTATGTGATATTTACACAGCTGTAACCTTGGGTGCATGTTATTACCCAAAAAAGGAGAAAACATAATTGGGCTTGCACAGGTTCTAGCATATGTAATCTTTTCTGTCTGACTAAATATCTACTAATTTAGAGCATCATAAGCCCACAGCTTTATTTTCTAAATTCCATTATCTTATCTCAGCAATGTACAGAAAAAAGTCTTGTCCTTTTGGAATGCTATTTATACACATAATTTACGGTCAAAATGATAAAAAGCATTTGACTTGTGAAATACTTTCATTCAGTTTAACCAGGCTTGTTTTCCCAAAACATAATTCTCACATGAATTTATTTGATCAAATAAGAAAGCAAATAGTTCAGGTTAGATAACTACAGCACTTGATTATGGTCATGTGAGAAAAAGACTGGCGTACGTTAACCTTTGGACTGTGACAATCTCATAAAGAGATACAAGGTAAATGGACATTTTGATTTTCATTTATTTTATTCATTTTTCAGACAATATTTTCTGCATTAACATCCAACATTATTTTTAGAGGTAAAAATGAAATAAATAAACAAATAAAATAATGTTTTACTATATGTTTTAAAAGATAATCCGTTGGTATGAGTTGTGTTAAGAGTGGATTTGTCCCATTAATAAGGTCCAAAAAGGGGAAGGGCTGGCAATCTTTACTATTAAATCTGCTCAATATGCACGGCCAAAAATCTTCATTAACACTTTTAGTGACATCACTGCTGAAACGAGGTCAGAGAAAACAAACGTATTACTGCAAAAGACACCATGTGACGCAACCTGGCCATTTGGGGGCCCTAAGAAAAATGTCATGGGGCCCATTTGTGCTGTAACCCATACATCCATATTTCATATATGTTAGCCAGAATTTGCTGCACTGAAGAAGGTAATTCAAACTTGTCATCCCAACTAACTGTCAGTACTTATAGTATAACCTCATTTGAAAATATGAAAAGAAAGAATTTGAGCTATAATTGTTTTAAGCTTAAGTAATTAAATATTGAGACTAACAAAATAAGTTGTTTTAAAGTCAAGCAAACTATAATTAAAAAATTAAGGTTCTAAATGAAGGTTTTTTTTTTTTTTTTTTTTCATCAAACAATGTGGCTGGTGACACTAAAATTTCCAGGAAAATAATTTCTACCAGCCTTTTTTTTAATGATTAATTAATGACTGTAGTGTGAAATATTAGCATTCGCACAGCCAATCGGTGTATTAAACATACGCAATATTATGGCACGGTCAATTGGGCTGATCGGATTAGTGGACCTCTTGCCCTTAGTTGGGGACGCCTGGTGTAGAACATGTAGAACATTGTTTGAATGTGAATGCATTCACCTGCACCATTCATCATTCGATAGGGCCACTGGCCACACCAACATTTTGAAAAATCATTGTTTCGCTTTACTAAACAGCTGTCTGCCCCCCACATCCCCAACTATATGGGATATGTATAAAAAATAAATAAATTATAGCTTCGCATATCTACATACAGTGATGAATTGGTTCAGTGATAAATTAAATTTTGCACACCCTGGTTTAAATAGAGATGCTAACCACTTATTTTTGGATGAACCAAACTCAACTTATCTAATTTATTTCTATTAAGGTTTCACTTTTTTGTTAGCTTTACTATGGATTTCTCACAGGGTTGTTTTTAACTGTGATTGAATTTATAAGTAATTTATTTTTTTATTTTCACAAGAGCTTTATTTTTGAAAACCTCAAGAAAATAAATTCACAAATGAGTGTAAATGAGTATACACAGCTCCCATGGGCTAACCTGCTGTGCACACAGACACAAGCTGAGCAATTTGGTAACTCTTTTAGATTAGCAGCAGTGTGTAGAGTTACTGTTTATAACGTGCTTGCTGTTGATACATCGTGTCGGTTAATGTTAGCTGCTTATTTAAAATTTGTGGTGACCCACCGTAGATGCGATGTTGGCAATAGACATATTTGTTAAACTCACCCAATTATGACTTTAAAGTTCAGTGCGCTGTTGGCTACAGCTTGAAGTGAGCGTCAAGCTCGTCAGACACACCACTGATCGACGCTGGGTGCACCCAGTGTGACGCGCACGTTTGTGCTTTTCTTTTTCATTGGTTTCATCAAGTAGTTCTTCCAGTCGGCGGACGAGGCTCTCAGGCGCCATAAAAAAAATGTAACTAAAAGGCAAACGATTCCAGGATAATCAGAATTTTAGTCCCAATTCCAATCGATTCTTAACAACAACATATAAAATGGGGTTGCCAGATAGGGGGCCCCCGAGTGGCATAGAGGCCCTAAGCAGGGCCGGCCCTGCAAGTAACTCAAAAGTTGAAACCATTTAGGACCATCAAATATCCTTTAGTCATAAAGGGATTAAACAGGCAAGAAAGACAAGTTCTAATAAACCCACCAGAGGCGGTGAAGTCTATATCTCTCATAAAGTCAGCAGAGTTCGACAACACTGTTATAGAAATGTGTACATTATGCAGTGAAGAAAAATCGACGTTTCTACGTGTGGATGTGAAAAAGTAATATTACATGTATCAATAAACTAACACTACATTTCCTAATTAAAAGGTGGAGTCTGCAGTTTTTTTGCTAAAACAAAAAACACAGCATAAAACACTAACTAATCCAAGATAAACGCCAGCAAATGTTGTGTTTACAGACTGTAACGAACAAACCTCCAAGCTCCTCATTTTAGGTTTGTGTGAAAACGAATTTAGTCTTGACATAAGTCAATTTATGTTTCGTTCAGGCTGGATACGGTAAAAAGTGCAAAAGTTGGTAGCATTAAAAAAAGAACTGTTTTACCTTGCTGAGGTTGAAAAACAAAAAATATTGAAAGAAGATTAATTAAAGAAGCATATTTGAAATAATTAAAGTAGTGCTCTGAATACTTGATAATCATCTAAACACTTATTTATTCTTTATTTGAGTGTGCAAAGCAGTCATTTACATTTAAAAAGGTGGTAAATCTAGTTTAAGTCAACTTTTGCATGTTATAGTCAGTTTTATTTAAATCATATTTAACATGACACATCACACACAAACGTCATGTGACCAAACTTGGAACACAGGTTAGAAGACTTCCTGTGTGTGCTGTGATAACTATAATAATTTAGGGCTGATGACATGATGATCTGAACTAGTGCTGTCTAAGTTAAAGCATTAACTCATTGATTAGTCACACAATTAATTTTGAACACACGTGATCCTTTAGTTTGACAGCGGATGGTTACATTAAAGGTAGCACAGGTTGTGTTTGAGCAATAAACGTAACTGCATGCATTAAAGCATTTAATAAATGTTTGCGTATGACATTCAAAATATTTGTACATGTCAAACTATTGGGGTAATTTTTTTAAATTATGTAAGTAATGAGTGTGTGCAGTGGATCAAAATATATGGAAGACATCCTCATAACATTAAATGTTGAAAGAATTAACACATAACAGGAAAAAATGTTGATTAAAAAAGCCTTTTTATTAAGTGATTATTAAACACGATTAATCAAAATTCTAAGATATGATTAATCTGATTAAAAATGTAATCGTTTGACAGCTCTAGTCTGAACACAAACTTGCTAAAATTGTGTTTTCTTTCAGGTTGATGTCTTTGGACAAAAGTTAAATACATGTACAGTATATCATTTGTAATACTAAAAGCTTAAACATTGGATATGTCATCTTTGGTAACTCTTGAAAACATCTTGTGCAAAACAAAATATATTTAATATTTTTGCATTTGCTTTTCTGCCGTAGGGTTCATTCAGACAGTCATCAGAAGGAATTGCTTCAACCTGCAACCTGTTTTATCAAATGCAGAATATGGTTGTGCATGAGCCCTGTTATCAAACAAAAACTGTGGCTAGTGAAAAGGTTGACAGGCTAGTAATTCTAGGTACCCACCACCAGTGGCTGGTGTGGGGGAAAAAAAAGTCCTGGAGCACAAAGCACAGTATGACTAAAACTGCCTGATTTTTTTTTTAATACTTTTTTTTTTAGACTGTAGCTGCTTTGCTTGAATAATTGACTGAATTCATCCACAAAGCCTCAATTGTTTCAACGGACCTCAAAATAATTACTTGATCAGCATAAACATATGTCATTAAATGTTTTTTCAGGAGATGAACAAGCAGCATGCCATTCAAAAAGCGCCATTCTTTCTGTTTGTTTTTTGAATCAACATTTAATAGCAAACAATTCAGAGGAAATGAGCATCATATCTCCATCAAGCGACCAGTCTCATAATAATAGTGGACAAGTGACCTACAGGCCTGTAGGACCTCCATATCTTTATCCATGCCTGCCCTGAATGTGGTCTGCCACCAAAAAAGGCCCGAGGGCCCGTACTCCACCTTAGAGCGATGTCTAATCTGGTTACCTCGGCAACAGTAGGGATTAGGAGAATGATGAGGGAGGGGCTTTTGTAACGAGACTGGTCATATGCATAATTCATGTAAACGAGCAAAGGAAGGAGGGGCGCAGGAGTAGCTGAGGGTTGATGAGCTTTTCTCCAATAGATGAGCGAGACACACAAACATGAGCGTGATTCACAACTATCACTAAAACCTAAACATAACCACTTCTCATTACAATGTTAATGACGTACCTAGACACACCCACATCCATTCACCATTTCCAATCAAACCTTGACTTTATGGTCATGCAAATTCAGAATTGTGTTTCTTCCTCAAGAGTGCGTTCAAAGAAAACATTACAGGCGCATACTCATATTTATTGTGAAATGCTTTATAGAATCAGTGGAGCAAGAATAATGTGAAGCGGTGGCAGCCGTGTGTTAATACTACACTGCGGCGTTGGAGAACAATAATCCAATAAAATGGCAGCGGGTCAGTTCGATAGTATTAGTCACTCACTCATGAGCAGACGTCTTGAATCACAATATTATGGCTGCATTTTCACTGTGACTCAACAGCGTGAATAAAGTGACTGTTAAAAAAAAAAAAGAGAAAAAAAAAAAGAGAAAAAAATGTCTGTCTGTATTAGTGTATTTGAATTCACTTGCTTATGTAGCTTCTCAGTGGACATGACAAACGTGTCGCCCCTTCAGTGTCTGCTACACCAAGACGCTCCTAGCGCCCCGGCTAAACATACACATACACACATATCCTGCCACCTCTTCACCCTCACCCTCCTCCTCGTGCCCCCACCCCACGCATAATCAGCACCCACCCACCCTGCTCTCCCTGCCAGAGCACCCATGTCCAAAGCAAGCACAACAGATCAACAACTCGGCATGCAGATCATGTCAGGGATAAATTATGCGCAGCGTGTCAGCCTCATACGTGGGCTCTCGGCTGGCTGTCCGTGACATGTGTCAGGGTGCCCCTGTGTCTCCGTCGCGCGACGCTAATGACGTGATGCTGGGTTAGCCTCCCATGCACCCCGCCCCATCTTCCCGCCTGCCCCAGCAACCCCGTCGCCCACTCCTCTAATATCCTCTACCCATCACCAGGCGACAAGACGGCGTGTCACCTCCAGAGGGGTCTGAAGGGGAAAAAAAATGTTTTATAGGAATCAAGATGGTCAATAATAATAGCTAGTCTGGTGTGTAAGACCACTGACTTTTTGGCTACAAATATATAGCAACTAGGTTCAAATATCTTTCAAGGCTCGAAATAAGCGGTTTCGCATCGCATTTCCAGGTCAAGATTTGGATTTTGCGCCTCATTAAACCACATTGAATAGCAAAACGGAGAATCACAGAACTGCAGAGATCCATCCATCCATCCATTTTCTGTACCGCTTGTCCTCACAAGGGTCGCGGGGGTTGCTGGAGCCTATCCCAGCTGGCTTCGGGCAGTAGGCGGGGTACACCCTGAACTGGTTGCCAGCCAATCGCAGGGCACACAGAGACGAACAACCATACTCACAATCACACCTATGGACAATTTGGAGTGTCCAATTCACCTGCCATGCATGTTTTTGGAATGTGGGAGGAAACCGGAGTACCCGGAGAAAACCCACGCAAGCACGGGGAGAACATGCAAACTCCACCCAGGAAGGCCAAAGCCCGGACTTGATCTCACAACCAGAACTGCAGAGAATTTCTCAAAAAGCTTTGCTAAACTGGACACATGCATATTAAGGTAGCCGCAATGCGCTTACATCACCTACAACTACAGTTGACCATCGAGGCAAACTCAGTGCTACTTACGCCACACCTAGCTAGCTAGCAAGCTACACCTGCTACTAGTGTGGCTAAACATCATGTAGATTCGCTCCTGAGTCAGTAATCTTCCCCTCCAAGGCGGTGAATAAAATACTTTTGTTCTGACAAGTATCATTCTCACAAAGGAGTGACAAGGACAAATGTCGAAGCCATGCTAATTGCTAACATGTTTAATGCTGAAATTGAGTGCTTGGGGTGATTGACTCCACTCCAGACATCTGGCTGGAACTGCGTTAAAGTGGAGAACATCCAACTTTGAACAGCAAAATAGGCAAATTAAGTGTTTGCACTTTGGAGAGAAAGCTTACTTGCTAAACAGAACCGGAAACATAAATATATTATGCTACGCTACGCCGTATGTCAGCCAGGAGAAATGGCCTAATCTTAAAAATCTATTAATAAGTGGTTTGGAAAATGAAGAATGGATGAATAATATACAGAGTCTCGAGTTTTTATTTTGTCTTTTGAGGTCTGAACGATTAATGTTCTCAAATTACACTACAGTACGTCTTCATTTTTATTTGATCAATTTAGCTTTGCTTCTAGACAAGAATATATAGTTTGCTGTTATGTACAATGTTAATTTGAGAAATACCAATATTTGTTATATTGTCATATTCTTATTGTTAAACCCTTGCCTCAGGTCCCTGTGATTAATGTGCAGAAAAATAAAAATACAAATGTAAAATTATTAAGATGCTCCTCAAATGAAGTCATTGAGTCACAAAACTGTTCTTCAAACGAAAAAAATAACTATTTTAAGCCTTGTCTTTTAATATCTATGTCTGCAAATATTAGCTCTGTGTAGCATATAAAACATCCTATTTGAGATCTTTTTTTAACGCAATTTACTTGGTTCCCCTTTTTCTATCACTATCCCCTGCCCTTAAAAATCTCACTTTTTTCCCTCCTCAAGATGGTGCGTTATTTATTTATTTACTTCATGTAGTCTTTGTATGCAAATCCTGTCTGACTTGTCTGAATTATGTGTGTCTGTCCGGGAGCCTCTGTGATTCGGAGTGACTGAGGATTGCACACACGGTGATTGCATCCACTGGGCCTACTCTGAGCCTTGCATAAGTAATTGAGATGTCAGTATGTGTTCTCATATTCCCGCAACAAAACTGTAGGAAAACATGCACTGTTGAAGGTCATTTGAATAATTCCTTAATGGAAGGCAGGCTTTGTTTTTCTGAATGCATGAAAAAGCAAATGTCAATGATCAAAATCAAGCTGTGTCATATCTCATAGAGGCAGCACTGATTCCTGGAGCACTTCACCCTCCATCTCCTTCTCTTTTGCTGAGAAAAGATAGATAAGGGAGAAGTGTCTTTGTGCATATCAAACACAACACAAGCCACTATTTCTCTAGGGCCTTTTTGAAACACAAATTGGTTTGGAGACATTTTCCATGTTGACCTCTTTGATTTGAAATAGGAAATGACAGGGAAATGGTAGTTCTCATATTCAAATATAATCCTGAGAGGTCAGTGATGGAAAAGCACATTCAGTATACATGCTGAATAATACAAAAGCTTATGAATCTTTGAAATAAAGATGATTGCAAGCTATAGACATCTCCTCAGATCAAGTACTTCCACTTGTATACACAATGTTTGTTACGTTAATTTTACACAGCATGTTGTGTACATAGTACATTTTGTAGAGTAAATTTTACTCTATACACAGTCTATGTGGTCCCACTCTAAACAGAGTAAAATGTACACTTGGAAGAGAGTAAACCATTTTTTAAGTCACTCAAGGCAGGAACAAACCCACAACCCTTTGGATAGAAACGAACAGTAGGAGTGGCATAGCTCAGGTGAGTTGTTTTTTTTTTTTTTTTACAAACGAGTAAAATTCCATCAAAATCTTTCTTAGCAAAACTTGCTTAGAATTTCTGAAACATTTTAAATTTTTTCATGGGATAGGCAATTTCTCTCGTACACACTAAAAATACTTTAAATAAAATTTACTCTGAATATTTTACTCTCTTCCAAGTGTAAATTTTACTCTGTTAAGAGTGGGGACATATAGACTCTGTTTAGAGTAAAATTTACTCTACAGAATTGATTGTTTTTATTTGTTAATTTTTCCATTCGGGCAATCATAAAGACAATGCACAACATTCACTTTTCACATACAATTATACCCGGGGAAAAAAAGGGCTGACGGGAGGAAGCCGAAGCTTTTTACTATACTTTTTACTTACTATAATTCCGATAATACACACTACAATTTACACCATGTTTGTCCAACCTTGGATGGCAATATGCACCTCAATTCTCACCCACGACCTGATCAGAACTAATGCCGCTTAAATGATCTCTGACATCCATAAGCCTGAAAAACATTACTCAGTCAAAACAGCCCTCCCACTCAAACATCACACCATCCAGAAAAACTGCAGCCTGTCCATCAAATAAATAAAAAATGTCATCACACAGGCTGCTGTTATTGTTACATCAGCCTTAGCATCACATAATTACGTGATAGTTATTATTAAAATAAACTGTTCAATATTAATCAAATTGCTTGGGTCTTGCAGTTGTTTTAATTGCCCTACAACAACTTATGTAGGCAATCGTTAAGCACAGTGGATGAATGGCAGCAGAACAGCAGCGGCCTGGAGAAAGACAGAAGAATAGATTGTAGCCAGGTAGGAGGACTGTTACTTTAGAATGATATAAAGTCCTGCAAATAAATACTCGAGTAAGAGTGTGGAAGTACCGTAAGTTAACTTATGATTGATTGCTTTATAAACATGAACGTCAAATAAAATAGATCAAACATGAATGCGCAAATTTGAAATATTGTGGATTTTGTGTAGAATGGGGTACTCAACTAAACTTTATTTATAAAGCACTTTAAAACAACCATCGTTGCATACCAAGTGCTGTAAATGGAATAAAAAATCAGTTATTCAGTAAAGACAGGTACAACAAAATAACACAAAATAAATAAAGTAATAAGTATCAAAAGTAGATAAGGAAATAAGTAAATCAAATGAATATTAAATTATTAATAAATGAATAATTATAAATATAAATAATTAATTAATAATAAACTTGAACCTAAGGTTGCGTTAATTATAGTGACGCAGCATATTAGGTTGAAGATTGTTATTGGGCAGGCAGAAGAGCTAAAGCTGGTCACCATTTTGGACCGTTTTGTTGGATACTGAAGTTGAAGTAAATTGTATGTAACATTTTGAGAAAACTGTGCCAAACTTATCATGCGAGTGACTTGCTGTGGCGACCCCTGACAGGCAATAGCAATAGCAATAGCAATAGCAATAGCAATAGCAATAGCAATAGCAATAGCAATAGCAATAGCAATAGCAATAGCATTGCTTTAAAAAGAAAAGCTTTACTGATAACCTAATAGCCCATTTCTAGGTAGCTTTAACACATTAGTGTGGGTACTTTTTTTTTAACCACTGGATAGATCAAAATCTTGACCCATATGCTGTGTCAAATCTTCAAATCATTGCACTGGGTTAGTTATTTCAGCCAGTTTGGGTTACTTTTAATCCAGCGGTTTTAAGAGTGTACAATGGTGTCATAATTAAATAAAGCTAAAAAGTATTTAACGGTTTTTGACACACTTTCTCCTTCAATGAATATTGTATTACTGCTTGTTCTGGTATGTGTGTCTTGGCTATTTGAGGGCAAAATCAGATAGATATATGGATACAGTGTACTGCAGACTGAGCTTCTTTCTCAACCTCTCAGTACGGCATTAGCATTTATTGTTTATTGTAGAGTAAATATATGCCTGTGAGTAGGGATGTCCCGATCCAATCACGTGATCGGAAATCAGGTCCGATCACGTGGTTACTGACTCAATCGGAATCGGACGTTTTCGGATAAATGTATGAGGTTATTTTTTTGTATAACTTTTTTATTAGATCTGGAGTTGCGCGGTGGCACAGAGTGAGTCTTCATTTTCCCCACATTAGCGTGGCATGGCGTCACTTTGCTACAGTGACATTATTTGCATAATGCCATCGAGCGGCGGGGCTAAACAAGGAAATTTCGCCAAGGTATTTGAAAGTAGATGATAATAAGCTATTATCATCTTAAATGTGTAAAGCGGAGATGGTGCGACTTGCACTGTGTGCAATGTGAGCATTTCGTGTGGCGGAAAGGAAATACGGCAGATGCGTTGCACGCTTCTCCGCTGCTGTGCTGCACTTCACTGCCGGGCAGTCCCGCCGCCATCAGGCGCTGGCGACTCTGGACGTGCTTCGGGTCATCCCCGCGGATCCGGCTGCGGACGTGTTTCGTTTCCTCCCCTTTGATGCAGCTGGGGTGCCTGCGGGGACTTTGCAGTAGCGTCGAAGGGACCCCGGCGCCTAGCTTAGCCTAGCGTGAATCTGGAGGGTCCAACGTCCTTCGCAGGGTCGACAAAGCCTGGTGTGAATCCAGACCAGTCAGGATATGGTAAGATTAAATAGATTTTGTTTGCTTGCTCTTCAAATGCAGCCTTGTGTTTGTTGTGAAGTTGGCTTGTTTCACGCTTTAAAACTGCTAGTCGGTTCTCAAAAATAAAGCTCTTGAAAAGCTCTTGAAAAATGAATATGCCGGTTAATAATAGACCTTTGAGTAACTCATAGTGTGCCAAAAAAGGGGGTTTAAATGTTTTACATAGTTTAATTAACCACTGCTCCACTTACCATATAAAAGGTTTGTGGTAGTTTTCTAAAATTAATTAATTAATTAATTTTCAAAATGCCGAGGTATTGGCTCGGAACTCGGAATCGGACGATCTCAAAATGAGGTGACTCTGACTCGGGTCCAAAAAAGTGTGATCAGGACATCCCTACCTGTGAGTATTAGTTAATAATAATAATAATCTGTCTATATGTATTGCTGCACCGTTTGTGTTAAATATCCATTGTTGCCAGCAGTGATTCTTAATAATAATAATAAACAAATAAAAAAATTGCCATTCAATTCATGCTAAATTAAGGAAAATAGATATATTGGCTTTAACTTTAGAAGCATTCAGCTGTGGCGGTTCCATTTTGTGGTATTAGAATAAGCATTATTAAAACAAATGTACAGTTTTCAATGCAATTTAAATTCTATAATTAATAACGCCTCTTACAGTATTGAATGTTAACTCTCAAATAAGGATCTGTTGTGGTGAAACTTGAAGAGTATTATGATTTCAGTGTTTTAATGGTAGACGTTTTTGGAAGCTTTTATTACAAAAATGAAAACATTAATTGAAACACTGTTAAAACAAGTGCGGTAGATCTAAAGACACTATTTTTTATTATTATTTTTGCCTCCAAAACAGCGACGCGCCCCTCTCTAGTGTCTCCTGCACATTTTACAGAGCGAGGCCTGGCAACATAATTTAATCAAGTCCACAAGCTGACTTAAATCAACACAAATATAGACTGAGGCAGGTAGAACATGTGAATACTGATAACTTCTCCCAGAATGCAATTTCCACAATGAAGCATATCACGAGCCAAACAGATTTCCCAGACTTGAGTTTCCGATCCAGAACAAAGTCTCTTAGCCGTTGTTGCGTTCTTTGTTGATTCTCTGTCAGACATTGTTTGTTTGGTTTGAAGCATTTTGGAAGGGTATTAAACTGTATCGGGGTTCTGTGCAAAGTTGGAGGTTTTACAGACTGCACACATGCAGCGAGATGCTCAGTGGGAGCTTTTTTCATTGTTTCATCAGGACAATGATCATCACGCCGTTATCATATGCACGCCAGAAGCAAGAGCATATGAAACCAAAGGAAAATACTTTGAAAAACAGAAGGGCGTATGTCTGTTTCTTAGAGCAAAAGTACGCTGACGATAATGCGCACCTTGAAGCTTCAGAGCCTCGGAGAAAAGAGCCGGCACGGATTAACATGCCCTCTGTGGTTCACCTTCACATTTGAGTGACACTTCTTGTGCATTATCTTGACCAGATTACATGGCTCTTTGGGTCCAATAACATTCTGAATAGTAGCGTTGAATCCTACCTGGATTCTTTCTAGGAAGAGTCACACCTAAGGGGACTACATCTCCCTCCACGTGTTCTCACCACACTCGCTAGTTTTGTTATTGTGTTTGTGCCCTCTGTCCCCACCCAGCGCTGTCTGCGGTACATAATGCTCACGGCCCTGTGAGGAAGCCGGCATTTACTTCAACAAAACCTTGAGGAAAGCCCCAGCAATCCTCAGGGCTCACGTTCAGCAGCGCCTAAAACACAAAAGCTATGCAAATCTTCCCAGGCTGCGTTATCTACTCGCCGTTTCCGCTAGCACCGCGGGAACCTGCATTGTGCCACGTACGGCGATTATCGCGTGTAATTTACATAGAATACGCATAGGAAACACTGCGCTGATCTCAAACAAAGCAAAGAAGAGCAGCTATCTGACGCTACAGCAAAATGATAGCTTTAGCTGTGGTGCATTAAACCTGCAAAGGTTTTGCAGTCAACACTATCTCCTACAAATGTTGCTTGTTTATCTGTCTTATTTGTTTTAGAACCCAACTGAAGCGGCGCTTTTTTTAGGAAGCGGAATCCTTCAGCCAGGCTAATCTGCCCTCTGCCTGTGTTTCCTTTGTCACGGAATCCATGTATCAACACAGTAAGGTGAAGCCCCATCGTGGAGGTGTGCACAAAGACCCTCCCGCTAAAACAGCTGGAGTAGTTAGTGTATGTATGTGTGTGACTGCGCCAACGTGAGACAAGTTGTGAATGTGAGAAATGGAAGTCATAACACAGCAGGTTACTTTCAATCATATAAAGGCTGCCAACTGTAAGCACTCTATCAGAAACCAGAGACATGAGGGTGAGATGAGAGATCAAATTCCTGATCCAGACGCTTTACCTTACGAGCATGCTGCTAGAAGAAAACCTCAAAACTTACACTAGGTCACTGGGAGGTCAGTGTTCCGAATAATTCCTGTTCCGCTCTCTCTAAAGCTGAATGCTGAAGTCACTGCTATATATAAAAAACAGCAACAACCACGTACATCAAAAGGTGAATGCAAGATAGATGCTTATATAAGAGGGATATTGCATTGTTGATAGGGGTGACAGGCGATTACATTTTTTCATCGTAATTAATCGCATGACTTAAATAGTTAAATCACGATTAATCAGAAATGTTACATCTGTTCTAAATGTACATTAAAATGTACAATAGTTTTCATACTCTTGTTAATATGAAAGTGGGGAACTAATAGAAATATGGCTTTTATCTTTTAGTCATTGAAAGTCATTTCATAATAATTCATAAAATTGAGTTAAAACTAAAAAGATGTACACTGTACTGTAAAAAAACAAGTGTGATATTGATTTGTGTTGAGGTCGTTTTTCTGCCATTAGATGGCATAATTGCATTTGTAAGACATTGGCGACAGCTCAGTGCATTTTCTTTTCATATTAAGAGCTATCTAATCTTTAACATGAAGTAACTTGTGCACATTTTAAAAATGGTAAAATACAACTTGACTCCAGTCTCCACAAATATTTGCATTATTATTACATTTATTACTGCTAAATTTTGACATGGACGTGTCTGCTGTGTTGCGACTGGAATTCCCCCAGTACAGGCTTTCCAAGTAAGGGGCGGTCATCAATTGCGCATACATTTTTTTTGTTTAAAGGAACTTTAAATGAACTAAAAATTAACGCATTCATTTTGACACCCTTAATTGCAGATGTTATACTGTAGATGTTTGTTTCATGATAAAGGTGGCATGAGAAACGTGTGTACAGCTGCGCATATTTTAGACTTTGTCTCAAAACTCACTTATTTAAAACTGACTCATTCACTTGTTTATTCTGCAACTGTTTTTGTATTTTACTCACTTTGACCAACACATCAGATGTTGAGTTTAAGATGTATTTCAATATCATGTGAATTTTGATCTTATTTTGAACAGGACTGCTTGTCCTTATTGAGGGTCATCCTAACTGACAATGGGTTTGAGATGTGGCACACCTTGGACTTGTCATCAGTCAATCGCAGGGCACAAACAACCATTCACACTCATATTCACATCTATGGACAGTTTCGAGTTTTTCTCGCATTCCGATTTACGTTATTGTAAATAAACTGCCAAATGCACAATTTTACCCTATTTGATCAGAATAGATTCATAAGAATGCCTACTTATTTAAACAGAATTCGGATTGATACACCAAAAAAACAAAAACAAAACAAGTTGCATAAAAACAAACAAATGTAACACCCACAGTAAGTCTTTGGTAGTAACCCTATTCATTATCTCTTAAACGTATAAGTAGTTATGTATCTGATTCTTAATTTTATGACTGCCACAAAACCATATTAAAGTGAGCAAAAAACAAACAAAAACAGTGTTTTCTGTCTCATAAAAAATATATATATTTGTTGTTTAATAGTTGGTTCCGCGTCACCAGTCAATATGTTGACAATGTCAAGCAAAGCTCATCTGATGGGATCTTAGGCTAAAGTACACTGCTGTCATTAATAAATAAAACAGTGGCTCTTCTGAGCAGGCCCTCCGAAAGGCCAGTCACAAGCCGAGCATGAGTTTCTGCACACAATTGGCACTCTGACTAGCTTATCATTTCTTTCATCTTCATCATTATTACAATCATTGGTGGTATGATGCAGCTCTGTCATCAGTTATTTTTCTCTTAAACGCTGTAAAGAGAAAAATAGATGTGTTGCACAAAAAATAGCAAGAGCATTTGGAAAGAATTGAACATGTGAAAAAGCGGATGGAAAAATTTATTACGCTGGGCTCGGACTGCATTTTGCTGTGATTGCTTTAATGTGCAGCAAAGAGGATGCTACTGAGCATTTTAAAATACATATGGAACTTGACGCACCATTACGGCAAATAAATACACAACCACAAATGTATGACTGTTAACAACTGCTTTGGGGTTTATTTTACAATTGAGAAAGAAAAGAAACAATCTAACCGGCGCTAAAAACATTTCTTTGTTGTTTTTTTACAATATTGTTGATAAAACATTGAAATGTATAGTCATTGTGCATCGCTTATTTGTTTTCCACACCATTTCATGCATCAAACCGGATGCAAGTATAATTAAAATCATTTCTGTAAACCAAGCCAAAGAAGCTGAATTTGTATTTTCTTTAAAAAAAGGACTTTGTAACTCTACAGCATATATCTATGTACACAATCTTTTTTTTCTTTTTTCTTTTTTTAAATCATTTTAGTATATAAAATGACAATATAAAAGTTAGAGAATGCACACACCTTAAGATACAAAGACTGCAGAGTCATTTCAAATGATGAGATATGTCTTATGGGAGTACTGACATTTCACTGGTAATCATTTACAACTGTTCTCTTGACAGCTGAAAGCAACACCGGTAAAAAGAGGAAAAGTGAAAAAAGAAACAATCATAGTAAGTAAATTTAACAATAGGTGATACTTCACAACAAGGAAAGGTTTTTTTGTTTTGTTTTTTTGAGCAAACTTGCATAAAATGGCCACTTTTGACTCACTCACTGGAAGCAGCATTTCAGTTGTTCCAAATGTTCATATAATCTTTTTAATACAATAAAGCAGGCCATTCTTCTTCAAAACGTTTCAATAAAGAAACCCATAATTATTGTTCTTTTTACAAACGCAAAATTCAAAAGTCTAAGGTGCTACTTCAGTCTTTCGGGGTATCTTTAATCATTTTTGGTGTATACATTTAATTTTCTTCTTCACATCAAGTATAGTACATAATTCCATTCTTCCAATGCATTTTTACTTTTATCATTGACACAGTAGTTGTGTTTTTGCCATGAGAATATTAAAATCATAGTTTAACCTTGATTCACTAAAATACATGCACAGATAAGACAAACAGCATATAAATATCTTACGAAATAAGTATTTAAAAAAAAAAAAGAAAAAAAGAAGAAGAAAAGTTTGGCAAAACAAATATCAACATGGTCCAGTCAGGCATTCATTACAACAGAAAATATTTTTTTTCCTTTCTTTTTCTGTTGGCTCAGTTCGGCCCAGTGCAGTAACTGTGAACAATTTTGTTTTAGTGCAATGAAATTCTAGTCAGTCAATGTCTCTTCTCAATGACACCCTCCTTAAACGGACTCCATTTTGTCTAGTTTCTCCAAAGCTGTAACAAACACCAGGTGGTCCTCAGGAGACTTGCCATGGGTTTTACTGAGGTGCAACTTGACTGCGTGTTTGCTGACGAATGTCCGATTGCAAAGTCTACACTGGTACACGGAGCCAATGTCGTCCTCTGACGTAGTCAGGGCTGACAAGGAACTGCCGAATGTTATTTTGTCCGTGATCACCTTTGAGGCAGCCTGCTGCTCCCGTAGGTGTTCAGCTGACAGTTTGGACAGGTCCTTCAAGCTGAATCCCAAGTGAGACTCCAGGTGGCTGATATAGGAGGAGGGAGTCCTGAACTGGGAAGCGCAGTCACCACAGAGGAACACGGGCTGGCACGAGTCCAAGTTTTTTAGAAACTTGGTGCTACCAGTCCGTCTCAGCTGGTACTTGACATTAGCTAGCCAGTGGGATATGGTGGTCATGGAGAGGCCTGTGAATTTACAGATGTGAACCCTTTCCTGAGGGCCCAGGTCAGTCATAGCGTAGCGGCCTTCCGGGGTCTCCCGTAAACTGGAGGCAAACTGTGCCTGCAAGATAAGGAGGTGTTGGGGATTCCAGTTGGATTGCCTGCCTTTTCTCTTTTGCACTGGGGAGAGATCCTCGAGCGCATCCTCAAATGCGCTGCCATCAGCATCTGATTTCTCTGAGATCGAGGAGGGCGTTGACGATTTGGGAGTCAGTCTCCCAGTGAGGTTTTTTACCATATCAGAGATGTCCATTAGAGCATTCTCTCTCAAAGGAGAGGAAACTGTCTCAGGCATGCTAATAATAGGATTGTTACCATTTACAATATTGTTGACCACACTACTGCTGCTGTTATTGTTACTATTACTGTTATTGGTAGTGCTAGACTTGTTTTTACTCAGGTCTATGGGCTGGTCATTGTTTTCATACAAAGGAAAGCGGTTGATGGGCTCAGCGGTTTTGCCCTGAGGTGTTGGGTTGAAGGCTGGCTTATCCATCATGCTGTTACTGATTTTGTAAAGCATGGACAGCGGGTCTGCTGCTGGGCTGACTGCTTTGGAGGCCTTACCCAGGTGTGTGTTCATGATTGACTGGAGTGCACTGAGAGGACTGATAAAAGGACTTTCTGGTGAGTGATCAGTAATGATGCCGAGACTGTTGCCGTTAGTCACTGGCGATTGGCACACCTCGGGTCCATTCTTTGAACTGTTGTTGTAGGCATCCACAAGACTTTCTTTAGGCTCTTTCTTGCAGATAAGCTCAGATTCTACACTTCTCATACCAGATGCTTTATCTGCAATCAGGTCATTTGGAGAAGGTAGCTCTCTCTGCTCCCTCAGTGCGGGAGAAGGGGACTTCACCGACGAAGGCGGTCGGATTCGCTCCACGCTTACCATCTTCTCCTCCTTTTCTTTCTTTACAGCAGCAGCTTTCCCTGTCACTTTCTCTACCAGCTCCTCCATGGCAGTGACATTGCTCCTGAGCGGAGTAGGAGAAGAAGGGCTCCGAGGCGAGTGGATGACTGAATTGCAGTCACTCACAAGCCCTCGAAGCCCACTGTTAAACATTGGCTGCATCTGGACACTCTGGACGGTCGGGGGCAGAACAGTAGTCGAGCTCTTTATAGCACCATGCAGCTGATAAGCCGCATGAATGCTTGGATATCCACCCCAAGTGGGAGTGCCTGTCTGAGCCTTGCTAATGGCGCTTGACACTGTGTTTTCAAGGGATTTAAGGATATCTAGACCTTCTTTAGGAGTTTCCTCCAGATCTTCTTCTCTAAGATATTTATACGATGTGGTGTCAGTCTCAACTTTCTCACCGGAGTCATCTCTCTCTTCCTTAATTTTTTTCTCCACTGGATCCCCACTCTCAACTTTCTCATCCTCACTCACTTCCCTCTTTTCCTCTGAGCCTGAGGAGAGGGCAGGGGACACTGGCTGAGACTTAATACTACCAGGTACAGGGAGTCTGGTGGTAGTAGGCGGCAGTGGGATAGACTGAATCTTCTCTTCCACCACATGATCAAACACCAGTTGTTTCCCTTTCTTGGATGCAGAATTTGTGACCTTCAAAAAGTGGCCTGTGACCATCATGTGGGCAGTAAGCTGTTGCAGCGTATCATGAGAGCTTCCACACTCCATGCATTTCAGGATCTGAGCTTTTCTTGCTTCAAACTGCCATGTGTAGCTGGCACCATTCTGGTAGCCATACCGGTTGTTTGCTGTTACATAGGGATTAGCTGCTGATTTTGCATCTTTGCTAATATCACCAAGTGATAAATTGCCTCCCCCGCCACCAGTATGGACAGACTCTGGAGAGCAAGGGGAAATGATAGTATCTTGCATTGCTCGTTTTTTAGTGGATGAGGGTACCAATTTAGTGGCCAAGGCTGGCACTGGTTCTTTGAGAGGCACTTTCTGGTAATGCTTGGTCTTGATCATATGAACACTGAGATCCTGCAGAGATTCAAACGAGTGGCCACAGTACATGCACTTCAGCACCTTCTGAGCGTCCTCTTTGCCTTCCATCTCCATCAGGGAGCGTTTGCGGGGTTTGGACCAGCGCTTTCCCCGATCCTCCTCTTTGTCCTTATTGTCATCTCGATAGTGGCCGGTCTCATTCATATGGACTGTCAAACCAACCAGCGTGTCATAGGCAGCGCTGCAATCTTTACAGCGGAATTTGCTTGCACCAGTGAAGACAGAGCCATACAGCTTATTGTTTTGACGGTAGAGCTGCACTGTGCTGAAAAGGCTAGGTTCTGGTAAAAGATGGTAGGGGGTCTGCTGAAAAGTCTTTGCAAGTGCTGCCTGGTGCCAGTCATAGGCCACACCACTGCCGTTATTAGTCCCGCCACTATTGCTCCCGCTGCTGCTGGTTGCATTCTGGATGCTACCAGAGCTAGCTGCTGTGCCATTCGTGTTAACAGTTGTGGTTCCTGTGTGGCTGACAGCGGTGCTGGAGCCCCTGCCGTTGTGATGACTGGTGACTATGTTGACCCCGTTGCTCTTGTTTGTGGTTGTCGTTGTTGCTGTAGAAACCGGAGCAGAGGAGGCAGCTTCTGAAGTGATGAGGGTACTGTTTACACTGCTAGCTGCAGCAGACTTGGATTTCATGATATCCATTGTAATGCTGGACCAAGAGGCATCTGAAATGAGGTTTGCATAGACGGCTTTCATCTGAGCCAAGCTGTCTTGGAAAGATAGGCCATTGTTGGGTGAGAAGGGCAAGGGTGTACCTTCCTTCTCGTGACCGTCTCGAGAGGAGGTACTTTTGAAGTCTGTAAGTCTGTCACTGGCGTCGCTAAGCGGGGACCCGTAGCCAGCATCAGGGTTGGTGCCATTGCTGAGGGGAGAGTCTCTGTAACTAAGTGCTTGGCCTCCCTCTACATCCTCCTCTTCCTCGTTGCACAGAAATTCAGTGTCCTGGCCGTCTAATGAGAGGCCGTCATCCTGGAGGTGCTCTTCCTCCTCTTGAGTTGGCGCCTTAAGTTCATCTTCAGGCATGTACGCTGTAGCACAGACAGAAGACACAGATTGGAGAAAGGAAATTAGATAAGCAAAGTGAAATGGAATATTCATAGTACATTGAGACTGCATCAAACGTCTGCGAATGTTTGTAATGGCATGGCTGCGTGGTAAAGGGTTTGATCCCGGGCCGTTGTGACCATGTTGAAGTGACCTTGAGCAAGATACTGAACCCTCAGTTCCTCCTGTTGCTGCACTGTCAAGGTGAATGTGAAGTCAGTGCGAAGCTCTTTGAGTGCCTTAATAGGTGCAAAAGCGCTATACAAGTGAAAGACCATTTATGAAGGTAACCAAAGTTTATTTCTCGTCAGGGTTAATTCAAGGCCGCAAAGACGTTCACTAACAGTGTTTCTTGTTGCAAGGACATGTGAACATGAATGAACCCTAATGAAAAATCAATATCCGCTACACCCGCTAACGCTCGTAAACATTTGGGGTACGGGCTTTACCTATAACTGTGACAAAAATACACAAATCTAACACTCAAGAGAAATTGTAGCCCTTTCATTATGAGCAACTGCAATTGTACGTCCATGTCTCCATGTATGGCATGCATGACTTTGTATTTTACACACATGTGGTTCTGAAAGCGTGTGGTGAAAAAAGCCTCATAGGGGAAATATAAATCACCGCGCTTCTGACAGTTGTCCTTTTCCTACCAAACTCCCTATTCCTTCACACATGCCTCATGTTTCCCGGGAAATGACTGGCTGTTTGACCTTGTTAGTCAGCTGCATGCTTGGATGTCCAACTCCCTTTTTTACTCTTTGTTTTTCTATTCTCTAAACTTTATTGCCTCTCAATCATCCAGTCCGTGAAGTTCAACTCCTCAAATGTTAAGATTATGCAACTGATCTGGTGAGAGGAGAAAAAAACACTAATTGGAAGGTATTGCAGCTTTTCCTAACCCAGTCAACCAAGCTAAAGGTCACTCCCATTTGAGATAATAAGCGCAGAAACTGACAAAACAATGTTATTTGGAATCAGACTGCTGCTAGTGATTGTTAAGAAGAGTATGGGGCAGACAGGCAATACATTGTAAAAATGAGCAAATATTGAAGTACATGAGCTAGCGGGCAGGGGCAAAAAGCACACTGCAAGCAACGTCAAGAATGATATTAAATGGTTTGCGGAAAACGTGAATAAAAAAGTAGACATGGGGCACGGAGAAGTAGTAAGCATGAGGTGTTGGGTTTTCTATTCGAGAAGGGGGGAGTAAGTAGAAATGGGAGAAAGAAAAAAGAGAGAGGGTGAGAGCGGCAGGGAGACAGGAAAGACAGCCCCCTAGCTTCTTCCTTTATCTCCTTCCTGCATGGTGAGATGTGTGTCCTAGATGCCAGTATCAATCTTTCCTGATGAAACAGATGTGCTGTCAGCTTCAAACGGCACGCTAACCTGTCATATCATAATCTAAGTGGACATAATACCTGATATATATACACTGGCACCATTTACTGCTGCCTGAAAGGAGATGGGTGGATGAGGTGGGGGTAGTGAGCAGCTGCACCATGCTCTGTGACTATGTGATGATGTGCATTTGAGCGCATCAGTTTGGGAATGCACGTTAGCCCGCACGCTCACCTTCACAATGCAGCGCATACTGAGCTGCTCTTACAGTGCAAACCAGACTCCAACCATAATATTGTCTATAAATCGAGAATGTTCTGTGCACTGCTGATACACCCTTCTCCAAATGAGCAACTTACCTCCCCCCTCTCCTCACCCCAATGTCTGACAGGATTTCAGTGAAATGAGAGCACTACAGGAGAACCTGGCTGCGCTTCAATCCCACTGACAGACTGAGACTGAGACAGTTTCTAAAACTCCTGAAAATCCCTAACACAGCAGATTAGCATTATGTGATGTACTCTCTACAACACATCTGCAGAGTGTCTCCTGTTCGGGTGCCTTCCCTCACCGACCTGCTTCCAGAGCATGAGGATGTCAATGCATATCAGCCATTTAATATACAATGCCTCCTGCAGAATAGCTAGCCATTCATCACCAGTCCCATTGTACAGTAGGAATAACCTAGCTGAGTCATTCATGCCAGCTGCAGTCCCAAAATAGCTAAAAACCCAATAGTTGGAAATATAAAAATCATATTGTGGGAAAGAGAAAGAGAAAAATATGTGGATGAGTGACAAAACGCAGACTGCAATAAGGAGGGGCTTCAAGCGATGAGCAGGTCGCCAGGAAACCCTTTGACGATCCCTGTCAATCAATTTCTGTCCTGCCATGTTGTCATGGAAACAACAAAGAGGGAGCTATCAAAAGCACAGAGACAAAAGAGTGGCAGAGAGAGACATCTGTAAAAATCATAGGCAGTATCCAGATTGTTTTGCAAACCATAAATGTACATTAGTGATGAAACACTGTTAAAGTTAGCCTGAAATAAATGATCTCTGCCTTGTCTTTGAAATGCTCGTCTGACAGGACGCTAAAATCTGAATTGGCAATGAGGAGGTAAAAATATTAAGAGCTACACGTCAAACATGTCGCTTCAATAACTGCTACTTGAAGATGTGTGATTGTAACTTGCAATCATATTAACCCCCTTCTTTTGCCCACAACTCCTCCACCGATGCACATAAGCAATGTTACAGCAGTAGGAAGGGGCTGGCTACGGGTGGGCTGGGGCTGGCATCCCTGGCGGTTTGGATTGCAGCGAGGGTGATGGCTGTGAGCAGGGCCATCTGCATGGGCACCAAAGCGCTTGTCACTTTTGCTTGGGAACGTGCCGCCATCAAGGAGACAGGCGGCAGCGTGGCCAGGAGAGTGCCACGACTCACTGTCACAAACTGCAGCGATCAAGCCCCGCCACCAGCCACTCTCGCAACAACAGCAACATATTAGCATCTCACTGTATCACTCATCTACTGTCTTTGCATATGGTTCATAGGCGCTTACTAAAGCGAGGTATCAAGTATGCTGAGTAGTAGTGGTGTAACGGATCACAAAAGTCACAGTTCGGATCACGGATTTGAGTCACGGATCGGATAATTTTTCGGATCAGCAAAAAAAAAGAAGAAAAAAAAGATAAATAGTACTTTGTCTTTTTGTAAAACAATTTTCCCCATTACATAAAAAAAACAATTCAAAATGTCTAATATAGCCGTTTAGTATTTAGGAAAACAACTTTAAGTGCAATATGGGGGAAAAACATTCTTATTTTATACATGATCCATGTGTAAAATAAGGTTTTAATGGCTTAAAGTTGTGTTCCTAAAATCTATGGTTGACATTTTGAGTAGAATGTTTTTCTTTTTTTAATGGGCAAAAGTGTTTTATAAAATAAATGAAGACATGGTTATATATATATATATATATATATATATATATATATATTGAAAAGACCTCAAAGAGCAATTTAAGGCACATTCCTTTCCTTTAAACATGGAGAGTAAATTACAAATTAGCCTTGGTCCAGAGTATTGAAAATGAATTAAAGTAAGCCAGGTACCAGCTGTCAAACTCACAACTACCAGCCAATCACTCATTGGTAATGCTAACAGCTAGTTATACAATGACGGCATAATTAATTAGCAGTTTCTTAGCACCCTAGATTAGAAACTGAATATGAGTTCAGGATAGCGTTGTGTTGCTGTTGGTTGCAACTTTAATGTCAATCAAAACTGCATTAAATAACTCCTAAACGGCTAAAAGGCAAGTCAAGCTAGCCATCAAAGTAAAAGTCTACTAAGGCTACTTGCATTGTCGTCAATGTATTATTTGGTAAACTTTATTTTAAAGTTAGCTTTAGCATAGGCTGTGTTGCGTTGAGTATGTTTCAGCTACCTTGATATGTCTGAATGGTGTCGACTGTGAATGTGCATTTACCAGTTTTTGCCTTGTTAGAAATGGATGATAACATAAAAATTGGAAGGACAGACTCATAAGTTAAGCAGAGTAAAAGCACCAGAAGCAATTATGGCTTTGAAAGCAGAACTTATGAATCATGACTGGCAAGAAGTTTATAAAGAGGACACGAATGACTCATACAATGCATTTTTAGAAACGTTTGTTACCATGTATGACACTGACCAATCAAGGAATTGGGAGAGGGGGGGAGAAACCATGGTGAACAAGCTTGGAAAAAGAAAAATAGGCTATACTGTATAAGGAATTTATGAAATATCGAACTATGGAAAAATAATATAGGTATAAGAAATATAAATACAGATTGACATCTATTCTGAAAAAGCAAAAGATTATGACCAGTTATTGCAAAGAAGAAAAAAAAGCCATCAGGGCTACTTTGAGAGCTCTAAATGAGCCGATTAAAAATGGTCAAAATCAAGACTTGCCAACATATATTGTTAAACATGATAACTCTGTTTGATATGGAGAAGATTGTTAACTAATTCAATGTTTTTGTTTGTTGTTTGTTAATGTAGGCCCAAATTTGGCAAGAGGGATTGACCTGCCAAGAGATGAAGTAAAAAAGTTTGATTGTACTTTGAATAATTGCAATTGCAGGAAAAAAAAAATCTATTGTTTCTAATAATCTTGATATGTCACTCATAAAAGAGGTAACTCATTGTTTTATTGGACTACTTAAGTATGCAACAAATCTTTTTCAACAGGTATTTTTTCTGATGAAATGAAAATAGCAAAAGTGCTCCAGTTTATAAAAATTATGAAAAGAATATTGTGTCAAATTATAGACCGGTTTACTTGCTAACCCAATTTTCTAGAAACTTCTTTTTTTTGTAGAAAGACGCTTGATGCTTTTGTTGAAAAATATGGTTTATTAAATGAGCACAAGTATGGCTTCAGAAACAAGAGATCAACAGCATTGTCAGTGATTGAATTTGTAGAAAAATATTGCTACAGCAATAGATAAAAATAAAAATAAACACTGTGGCTGTATTTATTGACTTTATGTAACGCATTTGATACCATTGATCACTCATTACTCCTGGAGAAATGTGAACAATAAGGCATGAGAGGTGTTGCATTTAAATGGTTAACTATATATTTAAATAATAGGTTTCAATATGTAAAAATTAATAATACTGAATCACAAGTGAGAAGTGTAACCTGTGGTATTACACAATGTTCGTATTGGGACCTTTATAATTTATTTAAATGATGATACAAATTTAGTATGTTCAGGAGCAAACATTCAACTAATAAAACTGTGTTGGAAGCCATAAGTAGAAAATACTAAACATACCAGTAAATTAGCTAAATCAGTGTTCTTTATAAAGTAAAGTATTTCCTAAATAAGAACGGTCTTGTTATATTTTGCTTTTCTCTTGTGTTACCTCACATGTCATATTTTGCTGAAATTTGGAGAAATGTATATAAAACAAATATAGTCCAAATTAATAAAAACAGAAAAAGGTGATTAGAATAATGAAAATAGTTGGCTATAAAGAATCAACTAATCAGTTATTTATGGTATTTTAAAATGTATGGATATTGTGAATTTGAAAACACTGGAAATACTTTTTCGTGCAGCAAACAATAGCCTACTTGTTTTTATTGAGAATTTCTTTAAATTAAGAGAAGGAAATTATCATTTAAGAGGTTTATTCATGTTTGAAACATGTAAAGTAAGGACCAACATAAAATACAGATGTGTTTCAGTTTTGGGTGTAAAATTGGGCAATGGACTTGATGATGCGTTGAAGCTGTGTACTTCTCTGTTGCGGTTTAAGAAAAAAATAAAATAATTCATGCTTACAGTGACTTTGATAATTTGAGTGTAGTAGATTATTATTATTATTTTTTTAATTGTATGTGACTCATGGGACTGTAAGGGTAGGCATTAAAAAGCCTGGGGCCTTTTTTGGTGAACTGATTTGTTAGAAGGGATGTTTGTGTTTTCTGTGTTTTGAGCTGAAATAAACTACTCATTCATTCATTCAAACTAACTTTCATGACTAGGCGTAAATTACGTGAAGTTCCGGCCACGCACATTCAGCCAATCACAGATGCAACAAGCAGGCTGGCGTGATGAAACGAGATGTTTGTCGTTTTTGAAGAATTGATATTTCAATGGCCGTCAATTATACATGAATTTTTGCTATGGCAAAAGATGACAGTAGAGTAAATATAAAAGTTGTGTAAAAGAAATATAATGCTCCGTCTTCTGATCAGTTGGTGATCGGGTATCGTTTTTTTTTCAAACTTGCTGATCAACCCTATATATCTTGATCACGTAAAGCCTAACGTTAAGTACTAAAATGATTTAGTAACACCATTGGATGTTATAGAAGACCCCTTGAAAAACATAATGCACAAATGGATTGACACACTATAAAGCTTTAAAGTAGGTTCTCATGTCCCATGCGATACAATATTGAACAAAAACCTAAATGGCTGTAAGAGGCTAGAAAAATAAAGTGGCTTTTCTCAACTGCCTCATTTTATTATTATGATTATTACTAAAAAAAAAAGAAGTTCTTAAAAAGAGCAGAACAGGGAAGAGAGCATGCAGTCCAGCCGTGCAAGGACAGACAGTTGATTATATTTGGCAGTGAACGCCCTTCATCCTGTGTCAATAGAATTGGGCTTCAAAGTGTGACATGGTTGACCAAAGTAGAGATCATCTTTAAAACATTCTCCCCCGTACACAGTGACTTTTTTATAATGTGATTTCTGTAAATGATACCACATTGAATCCAAGTAGAGAACACATCTGCATTTTGGCATGTAGTGGAGCAGCAACACATCACTCCTTTTCAAAACTTTGCTATCTCTTTCCCACACATCAGTTTTTTTCCCCCCTGTTTTCACCCTTCTTTGCAAAGAGTCTGCTTGGTTGTTAAATCAATAACACTCTCTGTCAGACTCGCAGAGCTTCACCATTTGGCCGCTGTCAAAGCCAAACAAACCAGATAAGAAAGGCAAAAAGGCGTTGAAACAAGAGTGAAAAGACAGAGATGAAACCAGTCATCCTCTCCTCACCAGCCCATTTTCTCCAACACCCCATCTTCTATTTATTTGCACACATTTCTTTATTTATTTGATGTGCGTTTGGGAAGAGGGGGCAATCACAGCAGTCATTTGCAGCACTAATGTCCAATCACAGGCCCCTTCACTCATGTGATTTAGGCAGTGCAAGAGTGGCTTTGCGGAGAAGAAGGCTGGTGGAGGTGGTTGTTGTATAGCGGGATGAGGGGGGGCGGTTGCAGGCCGGGGCCGTTTAGGCCGGCCCCTAATAGGAAACTGGCAGTCTTATTCCTTCCCCAGATTCTGTTTGTCACCCTGCTCTCCATTACGTGCCTCTCAACACTGATGGCTTTGGACAGGAGCTGATCAAAAAGCCATCGCTTGACCTACACGCTGTGGCAGAATGAGACGCACACTGCACGGAGAGAACCGGGGAGAGAGGGTGAGACTGAGATGAGATAAAAAAAAAAAAAAGTTTTGTATGGCAGATAGAAGAGAGCGTGCAGCAGCGAGGAGGACTGGAGGGGAGGGGTGATTTCTCTCGGACTGGGACAAGAGGGCTGTAAATAAAATGACATTATTATTTCCTCTGTCCCGTCATGTAGAAAAGCCAATTATGGTAATGCTGCTGCCGGCGTGTCAGAGGGAATGTTGGGATGTGCATCCCATGAAACGGCTAACATGAGAGCCATGGCCTGCTGAGGAACACAGGCCTAATTTTGACAGGAGATCGCAAAGAAAAGGCAGAGGACAGAGAGACAAGGAGACCGGGATACGCAGAACATAACAAAGACGTATCTGAGCTTTGCTCCCTGAAGCAGTTGTCCACTGTTCCGTGGAACATTCATGTGCCATGAGAGATGATCAGGTGTGCTACAACTAGTTATCCGATTTTAAGTTTTTCTTTATATATTACAAACAATGTACCTTTGTTATATATCTATGCCAGTGACATATAGTTGACAGGCAGAACTATTAATTAAATGCTCTTTTGCTAGTACAATTAGGGTACAATTAAGAGATGTATCAACTTGTCATTTGTACACCAGAAAGAGTCAGTACATTTGTTGAGGAAATTGAGACATGATTAATTATTTGTGTTGTAAATGTAAAATACAGCATATGCCTCAGCTCATAAACGGTTGGGAAATGCTGTCCTAAAGTGACCCAATATTTGCAGTGTTCAAATTCTGAATTGGAAAAACTCTACCGGAGAATTTCATGATGATTTTTTTACTGCTACATATTGACTGCATTATCCATGACAATAAATTGTGTAATGGAAAGAATCAAGGAGGTGCAAATATGTCACAGACTCTAACAGAGTGCACTTTAATTATATGGATGTGATTGAACTACACCAACCTCAGACAAAATTTCAAACTAAAAGTTCAGCAGTTCAGGAGTGATACTCTGTCACACCTAAACACTTGATGAGCTGAATTATGCAAAGATGACAGTGAAAGAGCCAGATATTGAGGGCTACTAATACGTTCTCATCTGATTGCAGCCGTCGACTTGTATCTAGGGATGGGTACCGTTAAGATTTTACGATACTACTACTCTTAACTACGGAAGATACGGAAAAGGATTAAGGCTAGTGAAGTAAAAAAGTTGGCAGGATTCTCACTTTTATCTCAGAATTCTTCCTTTTAAGTCAGAATTCTGAGAATAAAGTCAGAATTCTGGTTATTATCTATATTCTTATATATTAGCTATATTCTTATCAGTCCTTTTTGTTGTTGTTTAGAAACACACTAGAACAAAAAATATTAGAATTAACACTGTTACCCAGATCGCCATAATTTCTTTCTTAGTTAATGATTTAGCTTCCATCATTCCTATACAAGTATGTATATTAATGGTATCCATTTTTTAAAAGCACGCTTTGCTTAAAAATCTGCTTATTCAATTCCAACATGAGCAGGAACTCAAATAAATCTGACGTTTACCAAAAGTGTGACAATCGTGGTACTTCAACCATTAACATTTCTGATCCTAAACAATATCCTCAATAGTTCACGTAAGAACTTTCTTTATCATAAATTAAACAATTCAATGCTGAGACTAAGACCAAGCATATAATGACTCTTGATGGTTTAACAGTTAACCTATTCTATCCAGTGCTGAGTATACTGACAAGTAATCTGTTAACCTTTCTACCTGCTTTATTTCAAATTTTGGGTTTATAAATTGACAATGTAATTGCTCTATCTCTCTCCAGGCATGACTACTCAAACCAATTTTACATTAGGATAACATTGGATTGAGTGTACAGTAAATCAAATAAACATGCCAAGAGAGTGAAACGCTACAATGCTAGGTTAGCATAGCAGCAGAGCTAATTCAATCTAAAGGACGGAAGCTTGCGCTGCGGTCCCAAGCCGGTGGCAAGATGGCTTTGAGGACAGAGTAATAACTAGGGCCTGGATGGCGCTCGAGTCACCACCATGACACAAATACCGGGGGGGCTCTCCTCCGACTGTGAACGTGCATCTTAGACAAACTATGAACATACAGTATTACTATTTTGATTTATTTATTGTTTATATCGCCTAAATCAGTAGTTTCTGCAAAACTGTTAAGTGTGTCGAATATCAATAGTCCAGTTGTGAAAAATTCAGCCCCGGGCCAGTTTAGTACCGAGGCTTGGTACACATCCCTATTTGTATCCTGTGTTGTAGTTGATGTTGGTTTTTTTGGGTGGGGGGGGTGGGGTATGTTGTCGTTTCCTTTTAATTCCTCCAGTGTGCCATAGGGGGGCTCACCTTCAAGTAACACCTCTGGTACATTTCCCCTTTGACTCCAAACACCCCCTCCTTTCTCGTTTAATACCATCAAACTCTTCCACTCCCCCAGACGTGCTCACATGAGCTTCCCCCAAGTGGAATAATGGGAGCATATGGCCTAGGCAGCACCTACAGGGCCTTAAATAACTGCTGCAGCATTCCAACTCGATGTACCAATTTATCTCTTTCCCCTCTCTCCAGTCCATTTCAAAACACCTCTAGCCTGAGTTGAGCTCAGCAGATAGCAGCAGATGGGACATGGTTTTCTGCAGATACATAGGGCTGCATAATGGACCTAAGTAGAAAGTGGTGTGTGAATGTGAATAAGCACTGTGCAAATAGGATTACTGCAGAAATTCTGCATTACTTGCAGATATTTAGCCAAGCACCGGTAACAACAGTTTGCTAATAGAACTGTGTAAAGTCTGTTTTAGAAAGCAAAAAAAAAAGCATAAATAAAAATATCTCCCTGGGTGGCTCGGGTTCAATGACTTCATCACCTGCCATAATAGTGTTATGGGAAAGTCCTCCATCAGCTACTTGCTCACCTTGAATAAAAGCATCAAGCCTAAATGTATCCAATGGGGCTTAATCTTGGGAATACATGACTGTAGGTCAAGCAGAAGGGGTCAGAGGTCAGACAGGTAGTCAGTGCTAAGCTTGTAGAGGTCACGCTCTCATGTAAATACATCAATATGTCCCACAGACATCCTTCCACCTGACCTCTAAAAAGTGAGCTATGGATTAACAGAAGCTCTGTCTTTGTACAGTATGATCGTGTGTATATTCAGGTGTGGAATCCGTGTCAGCCTGGTTATCATGCGTGTGTGTGTGCGTGTGCGTGTGTGTGTGTGCATGCGTGTGTGCGTGCGTGTGAGAGAGCAGGAGAGATAGTCAAAGAGAAAATAAGTGTGAAAGGTAGTGCTGTTTTATTTATAGTGTAAGCACTATTTATACCCAACTCAAAGATCGGTTCAGAGAATCAGCTTGTGGGCCAAAGCCAAGATCACTCTCAATTACAGCGGGCGCGTGCACACGAAAAACATGTACACACACAAGCATGCATGCATGGAGTTGAATGACTAAAGGTATTTTATTTTAAAGCTGATTCATTGATATCCAGTCTCCAACCTTTGTTGTGCCACGGGCTGGTATCACAAAGACAAAAACACATTTTGACGGACAGGCATAGAAACAAATTAAAACAAATGATTAAAAATACAACTAACCAAAATGCTAAATTTAGTTATAATTAGTGGGAACCATGTGTGTTTCCCTTCAAAGAGCCAGTAAAAATCCCCCCAAAATTCAGCATTTCTCTGCTTGACTCTTTGTATTTATTGATGCTTTTATTGTATTTGAGGAGAAATTTGCATATTTTGCAAGTGGCCATGCTACTAGTCTCATTTTTGGGCAAACATTTCCACACGCTTGTAAAACATGACCATATCGTGTAGTGATGTTGTTGGTGCACATTATGAACGTGATATGGATACTTATTTTCATGCATTATTGGACATAACTAGCGGCAAGAATTCCAGAATGCAATCATACATCGTTTGGGTTACGAGTCTAGCCCGACCATTAATTACTTCCGGCCCAGAATACATTTTGAAATCGGTAAATATAGAGCGTCCATCACATTCTAATCCAACAGTCTTACTTTCATACAATCGTGATATCAATGCTTCAAACATCGACCAATATATTATATACAGCACTGACTGCCTCCCTTTGTTACTAAAGGTCTCACCAAGTCATTATAATTTAATATCAAAAGTAGCAACAAAAATAAAAAACACAAATACAAACAATAACACGTTAAAGCGGCATAACACAATCACAAGTGTTACCAGTAACGGCAACAAAGCATGATGGGAAAGCTGCCTATGATTACTGGTGCTGTCTTCAAGTTAGCGTCAGTCAGCTAAGTAGTGCACCAGAAGTGGTGAGAATAGATTTCACAATGGGGTAGATGCCACGCACTTCCGACTTCCGGGTTGTACATATCAGCGTCGTTTCCGGCCACTGCTGGCCGCGTTCCAACACTCGCACCCCCACCCCTGCGCCCCCCAACCACGCGCTCCCGCTCATCGGCGGGAGGGCGTTTCGGCTATCTGAAATGCGGGCGTTTCGGCTATCTGAAATGCTTTGGACACTACACACTCGCAGCCTCGCACCCATCGACGGGAACGCGCAACCGATGGGCACAAAGGCGAAAGCGCAAGTACAGGGACGCGGCCTACACGTCGCAAACCGGAAACGGAAATAAGTTGATGAGTGAAAACCCGGAAGAAGAGGTTGTGAGCATGCGCACGACGAAAATCAATGCTCCGTTCATCCGAGGTATTCCGAATGCGTTTATATGAACCAGTATTCCAGTTATGAAAGGGGTAACTCAGGCGTCTTATTCGGGTTTAGCATATTTGTGTTATTACGCGTGTTTACATGGCATTTCAAAACCCGAATATTGCCAATATTCAGGTTTTAAAAGGGTTATTGCCTGCATGTAAATGTAGTCTATGTAGACGTATGGAGATTGTGTCAACTTTTTGACTGGACATTTTGTTTCTCCACAGAGCGTGATAGTCCACTAACGACAGCAGACGGGAAATGTTCACTGTAAACTGGTCGATTGAAAGACAAAATGCCAAAAACAAAAAACACACGATTACTGATTAGTCAACTTTAAGCTTTAAATGATGATGCTATCAACAAATCTAGTTGACTAATCGGTTCACCCCTAACATACGTGAGGCTGCAAGCAACATTGGTTCTCCTTTTTTTTTTGCAAGCATACATTAACAACACAAGGAGATATTGACAATATATACAGCTGCTCAGTTGTGCAAGAGTTTTTTATTTATTTTATTTTTTTTTTTTTTTTTGCTCAACAACACAGTGTTCTTCACGGAGTACAGGAGGGTTTAACATGCTGAGGATCAATACCGTGAACCAGCAGCAATCAATAGTAATTCATCTGGCTTTTTTTTTTTTACATGTTCATTCTCACTCACTCTCGCCACAGCAGTGCAATTCATAAATAAACACACAGGCATACCCATAACCACAGAAATGCAGTAACACACACCTGAATACCTAAAACGATTGCAGTCTCTATGTGAATGCGAGTTCAATAACCCCGTGAGGAATTTATTTATTTTTATTGAGCATATCAGCCCATCCTGGTCTTCTCTGCATAACAAGGCTTGTATAATTAAACCATAAATTTAAGGGCGCTCCTTTAATTACCACAGACAATGTCAGGAGGCAGCAGAGTAACAAATGGCTTTGAAGTGAACTAAGAAAAAAAAACACTGACCAATGGGGAGATTCGATTTGGTGGGCTTGTTGTTGCACTTTAAAATAATAAAATGAGTATATGTGTAAAGGGAATATTATATGTATGCCCTCCTTCCTTTTCCAAGAAAAGTTTTGAGTACGGTAATGCGGGCTTTCTGCAAAGTGAAAGGAGGAATAATCAGTGTAAGTTTATCACTGGGAACATTGACTCTGCGCAAATCTTTATATCTGCATGAAGAGAGTGAGAGAATGTGTCAATGTGCCTTTAAGTATTTGTCTCTCTTATGGGTTATACAGTTAGTGTACTGTGCTGTGTATCGGTGCATGAATGGATGGATGTGCGTGAGTGCGTGCATGAGTGAGTGAGTGAGTGTGTGCATGCACACACACGCACATTTCAGGTCAATGTCAACATGCAGGCCTGCTTCCCAGCAGCTCAGCTAATTACACAAGAGCCCCGAAGGCCACTTAGAACAGGTTAGCTAATTAACAAACAGACTGATTGCAGATTAATTGAGAGGTGTTCCTAATCTCCCCCCCTAAACACAATGACAAATGCTAACTGGTGCTAATTAGGTCGGTATGGAAGAGTGGATGTTGTATTTACAGTTGGAGTCGCTCATATGACTTGTAGCTTTAATACAGATGTCTTTCACATCCATCAATCCATGCTCTGTCCAGCTCATTCTCACCAGGGTTGCGGGTGTGCTGCAGCTTACTTCAGGGTCAGATGCAATGTACACCCAGAACTGGTCACCATCTAACTACAGGGCACAAATAGACAAACAACCATTCGCACTAATAATCACACTTAAAGACAATTTGGAGTTTTTAATTAAAATACCATGCATGTTTTGGGAATATGGGAGGAAACCGGAGTACCTTGGAGAAAACCCGTAATGGGACGGGGAGAACATGCAAAGGCCAGGATTTGAACCGACTCACATCCGTGAGGTGGATATTCTAACGAGTCATCAACAATGCCACCTTCCTTTTGCATTTTTTAATAAATTATGACAATTACATAATAATACAAATATATAATAGTGTAAACTATTAACTTCAACACAACACAAAAACTTCCTTGCTCACTATGGTTTTACAGTATGTGTGCCTGTGACCTTTTGATGGCCTATATGCTTGAGTTCATGTCTGCTTACTTGTATAGGTCATGAAACCTGAAACCGCGTCAACACAATGGGCTATGGTGGATTACCTCAGCAAATGGAAGCATGAGGTCCCTCAGGGGACCTGGTCCAGCACCCATCTGTGTGACGACCGACACACTTCTTTATCCCTGACATATACTCTCTCACTCTTATTTATCACAAAAACTCCATATTTGTAGGGACACATCATTAGGAGCAGACCCAGAAACGAATGTGATTTAATAAAAAAAATTATTAACTGTCTCGCTGAGTCTGCGAAAAGGATAATGGTCAGTTTTAAGATTAATATGTTGATTTCTTTCAGAATTGAAAGCTCATAGTTGGGCATCTATAGACTGCACATGTTTACTAAAATGGCCAGTGATTGTAAAGCTCGTATGTCTTTCTATACAGCTTCACCTAAAAGTTGCATATTTTCTTCATTGATTGATTTCGCTCTCATACCGCAACGCACACACAAAGGCGCACACCTGTGTATTTTAGACTGCCCCCACTAAATACAAACAAAATGCACTCATATTTCAGCTTTCAGCCTCTGACCTCCATCCTAGCCTAAATCTCCCTCCTTTCAATCTCACACTTAGTCTATGCACTCCTTTCTCCACTACCACCTGCACCTTTTTAAATCCTGCATCACCTGATTACACACAGACAACGAATACACCCTCAAGCACACCCAAATCTCACAGTACAAACACATTCATTAAGTACACACACAAACGCACAAACACCCCCCCCCCCCTCCCTCACACACACACACACACACACACACACAATCCATGACAAGACAACAGCCAGGAGCAGCTGCTTCCATCTCCTAGCAACGGCCAGCCTGATACATGACCCAACGATGGATAATTACCGTAAATCACCACAGCTCACACACTAACAGGGAGCTAGAGGTAGGAGAGCTGGGGAAAGAATGGAAAACAAGGACATAGAAGGGAGGGAGGAGAGCAAAGGGGCGGAGGGAGATCAGAAATAGTGGGCCTGGACTGGTCATGTGTGCACTAATGCACCTTGAATAGCTCAAATTCATTTGCCTTTTGAAGCTCACATTCATTCTGCCTTTGGTGTGCAAATGATCTCTGTCATATACAGTATTAACACACACTCAAGCAAAGGGGCACACAAAATAAATCCATGTAAGACCACTATTGAAAATACATCACTGTGTTTCAATAGTGAGCAAAACACAGGAAAAAGGTCCACCTGCAGCACCACTGGGGGTATTATCACTGTAATCTGAAACTGTAGGCCACGCCTCATACTGAAGCTGTGTCAGACGATTCAGCTCTTTCATAAGCAGGCGCCAATCAAAGGGCAGACGGTGTTGAAGGCTGGCTCGTGATGACAAGAGAAACAGCTGCACTAGTTAAATAAATAAAATAAAAACATAAAAATGGTATGTTTCATTTATCAGTATCATTGATCTACATTTTACAAGATTTATTTGGTTTGTTTGAAACTTCAGATTTCCTCTAAGTGTCATTGCATTTATTTTATGTCCTGCCTTTTTCTTTTGTAAATAATGGGACTCTAAGTTGCGAAGCTTAATTAAAAGAAATTGCACATGTAATAGTGTTGTTTACTTCATTATCTGTCTTTCCCTCAATCCTACGTCACTGTCCCTCCCTTTTCTTTTCCTTCCCTGTGTGAGTCCTGGCTTCTGCAGACATTTGATCTGGCTGCCTTGTGATAGATTGACAGGTAATGAGGAGGTTGAAGGGGCGACAGAGACAGGAGCAGGTGTTCAGCACAGTCTTTTTGGCCAGCGCTAAGCTGCCATGTCCTTCACTGCTACACCTCACCGCGCCACTCTTCTTCCTTCCTCCTCACTTACTGAATTATTCTTCTCCTTTCCTACTTTCTCCTCTCTTTCACCATCCCCCGTTCTCTTCCTGAATGAAGAGGACTATGCAATCCATCACACTATGACACGCTCGGACATGGACTGTCTTTATATGACGGGAAAAAAGAACAGCATTCTGGAAATAAATAGATAAATGAACACTGAGTCCCACAACAGAGGGAAACTAGGACTTAAACTAGTTCATTCAGACTGTTTCAAGAAGACGATGAGACTGATTTGTAGCATCCAATGTAGAGGAAACTTTTTTTTAAAAGTGCATTGTGTAGTTTAACATGTTATTAAGGCTTTTTCTACATGATGTATGCGCCACCAATGCCCAAATGAGTACAAAGAGCCCCAACTTTTTAACTGTGACTGTGCCTGTCATCTTGTATCTTCCGTTCAGTGTGGAGTTTTCGGGGGTGAACACTCTACAGTTTCTTGGGGGTGGGGAGTTGTGGAATAGTGGAGTGTGATGTTGTGCTCGTACCCGCAGACATTTATTGTTCGCGTTCGACACAATTGGGATGAAAAATGAAAAACTAAACAAGACGCCCGCTTCGAGCACAACCCAAACTCCAGCTTAGACTCCAAGAAAACTGAAAAAAAAAATTGAGCACTCACAGCCGCACCATGTACAAGCTTGACACGGACACTGCAGTTACAGCTTAGGCCAGCGGTGGCCGTCGCGAGTAAAATAGTGACAAACTCCACAAAAATCCGTATTTAAAAAAAACTATTACATATGCGTAATATCGCAGAAGAAATGGATAGTTCTCCACCATTGCAATATGCAAGCAAAAAAAAAAAGCCATGTTTCACTCAATATCTAAATCCCTAAACACTCAAATGTGCAACTAGGGTCAGCAACGTGACATTCGGTTTCACCTTTCAATATACGAGCTGGTGGGCAACTGGTGGCCTGAGGGCCCATCTGAGTGGCCCCTTGATACATAAAAAAAAAATTAAAATAATATACACTTTTTTTTTTTTTTTTACAAACTCCCAAAATTACTTAAAAAGTGCTGATTAGCACTACAGAGTGGCCCCTTACTTAATTTTCAAAAAAGAAAAACAAACAAAAAACAATTATGTTGTTAACTTCAAATTTCAAAAAATGCTGATGAAAATTCAATATACATTGTGAATATACAGTGAAAAGACCTGGAAAAAATGGGGAAAATATAATATGTAAAAAAATATATTGAAAAAAAAAAAGAAACAAATCCACAAATATGCAAATCCGGGTGTGCCAAACTGCTAATAGGGGTCGAGTGTAGTTTTTAATTACCAATCTCTACTAGATGGCAGACAGGGCCTAGTACACACTGGGTCTTATATTGCCCTATAATTTTTTTTTTTTGCTTATTTGGAATGATATGCGAACAAACGTAGTACCTCAATAATATAACAATTCTGAGTTTGCTGATTTTTGTGGGAAAAAAAAATACAAATATGTTCTTGCACTTAATGTTGGTTTCTTGATCAACAGTTATGTGCCATCCTTGAATGGTAATTTTCATGTACAAGAGCCCTTTGGCACTGGAAAAGAAAAAGACAGTATGCGGCTATTTTGTTGTTTATTTAAAACTCTTTGTTTTTGGGTTAGGAAAATTGAACTTTTATACATGCATCAAGCAATGAATTATTTAAAAAAAATATAACATTGAGACTAAGAGCATGTAATTCGCACATATGCTCGTATTTTGTCTATATCTGATAGCATTTTTCTCATACATCTAATTAGGAAGTGCATAGTCCTATGTGGTCCCCCAGTAGTACAATTTCTGGACTACAAGACGCACCTGACTATAAGCCGCACTAGCTAAATTTGGGGAATATTACACATATAAGCCGCACCCGACTGTAAGCCGCAAGTATTTTTAATGTTACCGCACCAGGTTCCCGCTACCTAATTTTCCATAATTTTCCATTGGTATAAACTGGACAGAGATTCATTACATACAATACATGCTGATTCCAACGTACTGCATCAAAATGAAAAACAGCTTACTTTGATACTGACTATGATGCAGTGCAGTTCTACATCAGTGCAAACTACATGTAGAAGAATACATACGTATGTTCTTAAATATGTTTCTGGCAATATGAATCAAAACGAAGCATTAATATCTTTGTATTTATCTTGACAATTTTTGCATATACTGAAGCTCTTTTCTTGGATCTCAATCGATTGTGCAGCTGTACATAATCAAGTGTTGTCTCAGTTGGAGCCCCTCTACTACTGACCTGTTTCCTGCTCTCGTCCTGCTGACTCTGCACTGCTGAGTGTCATAGCTCACCAACTAAGCATGCAGGTGGAGTACAGAAGACGATTTAGTGAGAGCAGATTTCTGACAAGAATGAAAAGGAAGGATAGATGGCATAGTAAAGGTCACTCAAGGGAAATAGTGTTTTCCAAGAGTAATTCCACTTTAAGTTTGCTGTTCTGTATTTAAGTTTGCTTTAGTCCAAGCATAAAGCCTAACTAACCACTGGAGCATGAATATAACTTGAAGGCTGTCAAAAGTGCAGAGACAGTGGAGGAAAAAAACAAGGCCTAGGCCTATAAATCCATCTCTCTGGTTTACAACCAACACTAAAGGGCAAGTCACCCTTCTAAATCAGCAGGTCAGAGGAGACACACTGGCTCAAATGGGAAGCATTTGCATGTTTCTTCAAGCATTCCTGAGAGGTGAACAAAGTAAGCAGTTATATCAACACTGTCGTTCAATCACTTCCATTTGATGAAGAATGTTGATTACACTCAACATGAAGGATGCCTTGGACTCACTGTCATAAAGACCTTTTAGACAGTAAGGTGGGAGTTTGTATCCAAACAAAGATTGTATCAACATTTCCTTTTAATCGGCATACCCACAAATGGATTGAATGTTGAAATCCAGCACCTGAGCAGCTTTCTTTCTTATTCATAGTTACATAAATGTTGCATCACCTGGACAGTCTTACAGGCACTTTAATTATTAAAAAGAAAGCCAGATAAGAGTGTGTAGACTTAAAGAGGAAGCCACCAAGCTTAAAATGAGCCTTCCCTGATTGTCAGCGGTCTCAAAGAGAACCTGCCAAGTGGGGGGAAAAAGTAAAAAATTTCACTGATGCACAATCACATTCAAACACACTTTCCCGTCATTTAATAATTCTCATCACCACACATATGTGCATAAACTAGCACGCGGGCACACACACAGACCAAACACACAAACAGACACCCACGTATACGCACTTTTTAAGCCCTCGCTTGGCATCAGCTGTCACGCAACCTGTCTCGGAAAACTAAGCAGAGACAGACGCTGTCAACTTAGAGTGCCTCAAATGCCCACATTGAGAAAAGCAGAGGAGAAATCAGGCCTGTCTCCCGGTATAATTTGCACTAATCCTTCATGGGAGATAGTAAAGTCTATGGCATATCTGCCTAATAGCATCAGTCACCGGCAGGTTCTAATCTCATATTTAGACCCGTTTCCATCATGGACTGACGACAAAAGCACCAGCACAGTGTGATTACCTTCTTCTTCTTTTACATTTCTGCATGACTTGACGTCTGATAATGGTGGAGGTTTGAAAAAATATAAGAAGCAAAACTTCATCTCTTAGTGGAGGTGGAAAGAAAGTCATTCCAGGCAACTATAAAACAGGTAGATTGAGGGAAAAGGAATAAAGTAGCTGTGTATGCAGTCAAACTGCAAACCTGCTGAAGCCTGCACACACACACACACACACACAATTGTGCATGTGTACATTTGGATTCACAAAAACACATATTTGCGTGCAACCGTCAAAAAACACACACACGCACACACACCTTTTCACAGCATTTACAACCTGTGGTGTTTGTCCTGCTCTGCTGGCTGCCTTACCACGTGCATTTGAATGTGGACTGGAGTGCATCCCTCTCTTTCAGATAGCACCATAAAAGAAGACACACACAATGAGGGCTCTTTTCAGTCGAGTGGGGCTGCCTGGGGGTAGGGAAGCACCTCCAAAACTGCCACAGTGCTTTAACTTGCGTCACAATGAGGCGCTAAGCCTTTCTGAATAATACGAGATTACTCATAAAGATGACAAACAGAACAGAAACAAACTACACACATGTCCTTTAGTAGCAGGTTTTTCCTACAAACCGCGTGTGGGTGTGCGTCTGTTGTTTGTGTGTCTGTCGAAAGAAGGCAGACAAAACAGTAGGGGCAGCAGTGCAAGGATCCTAATGAAGCCGTAAATCAGAGTCCGATGAGAACAGACTCTGAAGGGAGATCACATCACTGGAGATCAATGCAGACAGCCGTACACACACACACACACACACACACACACACACACACACACACACACACACACACACACACACACACGAATAAAAATGAGAAACAGCCAGACGCAAACATGCCAGAATTCCCAAGCGAGGCCAACTTATGGACGTACAAGCGAGTACGTGTGCATAAACGCAAGGAGACCAAAGCGTACGTTGTCATCTCCAAGCTATTAAACGATGTCTATGCTGTCCCACTAGAACCCACCCATGGGTTGAGGAGTCCCACCTATTTTGTTCAATCCAGCTCGTCGGAATCACATCGGCGGTGATGTATGGTGCCATAACTCTGATAGCCACAATCAATCTCTGCTTTAAAGACACATCCATCTTCTGAAATGCTGATGGTGGGGTGAGGGGTAGAAGAAGCAGGAGGAAAGGGGTGGTGGTCTGATGTCGTTGTGGGAGGGTGAGATGCGTTTGGGCTTTTTGGTTCTTATAGGTGATGTGGACCTGTCAGCTCACATTTGGCTTCAAGAATAAGGTTCATGATGATAAATCACAATGGTCTCTTTTAAAACCCAAACTGTTACACCGACATAACCAGAGATGGGCAGTCCGTAGGCGGTGGCGAACTTTCCGTCGGTCCGTCGCCGACAGACCCCCATTTCGGTGGTTTCAAATATTAGTGAGGGGTAGAGCAAGAATCTGGTAGGGGGTTGAGCTGCACTTTAACTGTTATGGCCAATTAACACTAGGGATAGACCGACAGGCCGATTATCTGTGCCGATATTTGGCATTTTGACAAATATTGGCATCAGCCTTTTTACAAATCCGAAGGCTGATAAAGATGGCATCTCACTGAGTGGTGAATGCTTGTGAACATAGTGTATTCGGGGTTTTCATCAGGATTTATAAGAAGTTCACAGACCGTTTTTACTTGTTGCAAAGACATTTTGAACATGTTCAGAAAATGTTTCACTGTCTGCGAAGATCATTTGAAACCTTTTACGAACCCTGACAAAAAAAAAAATCATTACGTTCGCATGCAGTTGCTCAATGAGATACAGGGAATTTTTTAATTTTACATTTCCACTTTATATAAGATGATGCTGACACACTACACTTTATTTATTTATTTATTTATTCATTTATTTAAATTGTTAAAATTAAGAAATTACGTTGAAATTTTGTAAAACTTTAGGGAGTTATTTACTTGCTTAGTTTTTTTATTTAGTTTAACACATGGTTATGACCTGGGTAGCTCTTTGCAAATTTTTTTTCAGTTTTAAACAAAGCTGTTTATTCTTAATTCAAAATTAGAAGAAAAATCTTCAAAGTGTTGAAAATTTGAGAAGTTGTTTTAACAAGACACTTAATGGCATTTCAACAAAGTTATTAATTTTTTTTTACATTTTGACACAAATATTTTCTTTTTTACTGCAAATGAATATCGGTTTGAAATATCGGTTATCAACCTCCTGGGCTACTAATAATCGGTATCGTCATCGGCCCTTTCCATAATATCTACATATAAATCAGTCAACTACAGTATACCGAGTTTTGTAAACGGTCTCAAAAACTTAAAGTCTCTAGTTTCACTATTGAACGCAACACTTTGCACTGGACCAAAAGCTTTTCTTGGCCATTGTATGACTGAAACACTCAGCATTGGAACTCCCCTCCCACACGGCACACTACCTTGGGCTGTGTGTACAGAGGAGGGGGCGGGAAGGCTTTACTAGACTGAGACGGGAGAGTTTAAAGGAATGAACTATTCATGACCTCTAGGAGGGGTCACCACTCAGTAATACTGCCGCTGAATATTCGCCTCAGTGACATATAACAGCTTTTAACCCCGTAGACAAAGAAGGGAAACATTTAGACTGTCAAGAAGGCTCCCTCATGTTTTCTTCATTTTGGGTTTTGCTTCCCCTTACTGACTCCTTTTCTATCTACTCACCACCTCATGCTGCCCAAGGCTGGATTTTTAATTATTGAACAATAATCTCTTCAGGTTTTCTGTGCTGTCTGTCAGAGATCAACTATTAGAAGAGTTACTGTTGCATTCTGTTATATGTATAGAATTTAAAAAAAAATGTGATTTCTACATAAACCTACTGTAATTTCTCAAGTATAACACACATTTAAAAAAAAAATGTCAATCATAAATCACAGAAACATTTTTTATGGAAATTTACTGGTACCTGGGGCTTGTGAAAAAGATGTACTTTCATTCAAATATATTTAATATAAGATAGGTTACAAATGTATATATATATATATATATATATATATATCCATCCATCCATCCATTTTCTTAACCGCTTGTCCAAGGGTCGCGGGGGGCGCTGGAGCCTATCCCAGCTGGCTTCGGGCAGTAGGCGGGGTACACCCTGAACTGGTTGCCAGTCAATCGCAGGGCACACAGAGACAAACAACCATCCACACTCACAATCACACCTATGAACAATTTGGAGTGTTCAATTAGCCTGCCATGCATGTCTTTTGAATGTGGGAGGAAACCGGAGCACCCGGACAAAACCCACGCAAGCACGGGGAGAACATGCAAACTCCACCCAGGAAGGCTGAAGCCCGGACTCGATCTAACGTCCTCTGCACTGGGAGGCGGACGTGCTAACCAGTCAGAAATGCTCACCCGTGAATTTGATCGATCAGATTTGTCTGTAAATGAAAAGAGTTCAGCATGTTGCTTGTCCTGTAAAGAGCACTGACTGCAAGAGCACTGACAGAATTCTCCATGAAAAGGAATTATATTTTTCTAATGTCTGCATAAGACTTATTGAAATCTCTATCAAATGTTAAAATCTCTGTTGACAAACCTATATGACAAGCAAGACATTAAACAAGAATTGATGTTGTGGCAGGACACTATGGAGGACGCCATTGCTGTCCAAAAATGTTGCTACAGTTTGGAAGTTTGCGTAAGAGCACACTGCTCCACAGTGCTATTGGAAAACTATTTTGTGAAGAGATGAAACCAAAGTTAAGTTGTTTGGAAGGAACATGCAATGCTATATGCAGAGAAAGAAAAAAGGTCCAGCACACTACCATTAATACCTTATGCCAAATGTTAAGTATGGTGGAGGGGGCATCATTGTTTGGGACTGATTTGCTATCTCAGGGCCTGCATGAATTACTGATGTTGGAAAAATCAAGTCCTATGTTTATCATGACAATTTGCTGTCTGCCAAATGGTCCTCAAAATGCAACAGGGCAACAACCAAAGCACAGAAGTAAATCAACGGGACAATGGCAACAACCGAAAAAAATACACCTTCTCGAGTAGTCAGTGTCCAGACCTGAACCCGATTGAGATGCTGTAGCATGACCTCAGGAGAGTGATTCAGGCCGGAAAACCCAAGAATATTGCTGCACTGAAACAGCTTTGTGAAGGGGAATGGCCCACATTGCAAAACTCCAAATTCCTTTTCACAATTGTGCAGGTTTGATCTGCAACTATAGGAAACGTTGAGGTTATTGCTGTTATTGGAGGCTCAATCAGTAATTAAATCCAAAAGGTTCACATACTGTACTTTTTTCACCATGCACTGTGATGTTTGCATCATGTGTTCAATAAAAACACAAAAACGTAATTTTTGTGTGTGTAATTTGTCTATTGTTGTAACTTATATAAAGAAAGAATAGATCCAATTATTTCATGGAAAAATTATGCAGCAACCCTGATCATTTACAAAGCATTAACATATAGTTGCAAGAAAAACAAAGAATGTATTAAGTGGGAAACAATGAGCAACAAAGCAACCAAAGCATTTTCAGGACAGTACAAAAAGGAAGGGCATCCAGGTGAGATGCTTTAATGATTCTGGAACTGGCTTGGATGAATTAACCCTGGCAAGGACTGACAATGTGGATGGATGAAGGGTGCAGATGAAAGGTGAGCCGGTGATGGATGAGTGGAAGCCAGAAGAGGTGCAAATGCACGATGCTAAGACATTACCTCAAAAAAGTTGAAGAAAGCATTCTGTGACTTGACTGACATAACTTGCTATTGTAATCGTTGGTTATAACAGGTGTTCCTGTATGCAAGACGTTTTGCAATCTCATGAGTTCTTTAATGGGCCATCGAGTGCTCAAGTGTTTCATGGCCCCTACGACCTCCAACAGAGGCCCGACCAACCAGGTAAGCAGTAATCTCCTTGTCAAATGACACTTTTGTGGCAGGTATGCAGAATGTCAATGCAAGCTAAGAATGTTATAGGGAGAGAGGAACCAGAAGGCTGCCAATAAAAATGTCTTCAAGCAGACGTGCTGATTTAACTCCAACAATAAAGTGATGTGTGTTATTGCGAGTAAATTATCTAATTGCTGCTGAAAAATATGGTGGTTTCAAAAGTTAAATTACTCCCAATATTGTTTGGGTTGGACTGACAAGCAACTTCTTATATAATTGTGAGCTCACACAGTAGTCACTCACTAAGTACACCAGGTACACACAGTTGTAGTGACTGTAGAGAAGACGGACGGGCCTTTTTTTTTTTCGGCACCAGGCAAAGTGAACAGGGAGGGTCGAGGTAGACGTTGGAAAGGGGGATTGTAGCGAAAGAAAATGAGGAGAGTGAACGGCGGGGGCGGGTTGAGGCTGAAGAGATGAGGGAGGAAGGGAACAAGGGAGAGAGGGAGGGTTGAGTGTTGGAATGAACTCTCTCAGGCTTTGTGGTGCGCGTTTCCCAAGGCCCCCGCCTGGCCCCTTTGATAAATGACACATGTCATTCTGTCAGCTTGTGACACTGCAGCTGGGAGGCCCTGTGATGTATGGCTCTGCTGAAAAAGGAAATCAACTTTTTTTCCCCCCTCTCTCTCCTTATCCCAATGTCTGTCTGCCTCGCTTGTCCCTTCTCCCTCTGCGCTCTCCCTCCTCCCCTCAGCCCGGGTTGAGTGCATGGCCTTTTTATATGAGGATTTAGGTTTCCCCTGGTCTAGTGGGCTCCCACCTTCTCTCTCTTTCGATAGCAATAGAGAGACATGCACACAGCCAGGTTGAAGCTAGTTCATTCTCACAGGCTTGCATGCACACATGCTGCTATTATCAACCCTGTACAAGGCTGAAACTTCAGGAAAGGGGTCAACACTGCATTGGAGTTGAACCCCCAGGATTTATGACTAAAACAGAGGAAGTAAACAAAGTATACACAGTTTCTTTTTAAGCCAAGAGGTGAATAGGAAAGGAGGACGAGGAGGGGGGGCAAAATTCCAGTTAAGCAGGATGACTGGTGTCTCCCACTGGGTCATCTGTCATCCATGTGTTTGACTGGAGGATGAGCACATGCAGCTTAACTGTACACACACACACACACACACACACACACACACACACACACACACACACACACACACACACACACACACACACACACACACACACACACACACGCACACACACACACGCACACAGTCCCACAGGAACTAGGATTGAACTTCGAAAAGTAAGCCACGCACACATACATGCAAGTATAAACATAAGCACTTGAAAAGCAAGAAAAAGCAAGAAGCCTGCACCATCAATCTTCAAACGGTGCAAACACTTATGATGTAGAGATGTTATTTTGTATTGCAAAAGGATCCAGCCAATGAACCGTTCCCAGGAGGCCAACCCTCAGCCGCCTTCCTGGCGGACAGCCTATCACAGCATCCAACTGACCCCTCCTCTGCATGCACCGCCCACGCAATGGGTGGTCTTTAGTAAGAGCAATCTCTGTCTTTCCTTTTCTTGTGTATATACTTTTTTTATTCATTCTCTGATCAGACACTCCCTCTGCCCTGACACACACAGAGACGCACATAATTTCTCTCAACGGCTGACCTGTCATTGGTGCTGTGGGGATTTAACAGCCAAAAAAGGAAATATGTCAGGAATCAATGAGTCAGGCATGATGGGTATGTTTCTCGGTATGATACACAAAAGACAAAATTTGGAGTTGGACATGTATGGACAAAAATGATGACTGTCAGTCACTCCGGCCCATCATCATAATCAATTAGGGAGCAAGATACGTTAAAAAATTCCGTTAAAATTAGGGATGGGCGAGTACCGTTACCAGGTATCGGTATCAGGCCAATACCCTGCCTTTGTTCAAAGTATCGGTACTCACGACGGCCACCAGTTTAGAATCAGGAACTAGAAATTAGAAATAAGAAGAAATGAAATGGCCATTAATTTTATGCATTTTCAAGGAAAAATGCTATATGAGTCATTCTGTCATTGTTTTTTGGAGGAAGTTTTGCATATCCAGTAGGGCTGGGTATCGATTCAAATTCCTCAATCGATTCAATTTCAGTTCACAAGAGTTCAGTTCGATTCGATTTAGATTTTTTTCCCGATTCGATTTGATTCATTACGGAACGTCAATTCTTAAATATCAAGAACATGATTAAAAAAAAACTCCAGAAACATTAAATTCCCATAAAGTGCAATAAGTCAGGTCTTTCATAAATGTGAGAATATACTTTTAAATTAATGTGAACAGTAAATTTCAAGAAAACAGTAATATACAAAAAAAATCTGGTCTTTAAAATTCTATATTCTTGTTAATTTAGGGGGGGGGGGGGTATTAAAATAATAAATTCATGGTTTTATGAATCGATATCACGCTTGAAAAGTAAAATTGATTCAATATAAAAAATAAAAAAATTAAACCCAGCCCTAATCAAAAGTACTAGTGGTATCTGTACTTGGTATTGTACCAGTGACTAGTCAATAGTTGAGTACTCATACTGGTATCGGTATGAAAAAAGTGGTATGGAACATCCCTAGTTAAAATGTGACAGATTAAAAAAGGTCTGTCAAAAATAACTTTATTCCTAAATCTACCTGTTATTATCCTCTCTGTTATACATTTCCTCCCAACTATACTGAACAAATCCATATTATTTAGTTAGCAATTAGCATATACAATAACACTTCATAAACTCTAAACTTGTCTCTATGTAAACATGCACTACGTAAAGTCCACCCACCCAGATAGACTTTTTGTGGGTTGCTAGCAAGGGGATAGGACATAGAGCATTATCGGTGGAATAGCAGATAATTATGAAGGCTTTTTTTTTTATTAAAAATCACCTCATAGCTATTTATGTGTCATACAGTGTACAAACATACATACAAAGTCAGCTGATGAGGAGGATGAAACTTAAGCCAAAGGGAGAAAGAGAGAGCAAACAAAACTCTACAAAGAATTCACAGATTGTCCGGACTGCGGCCACCTGGAGGTCATGCCCTCCTCACGACCCCATCAGATGTCTTCCCTGGCTGGGGTAAAGTTGTGTGCATGGGGGGTAGGTGGGGGGTGGGAAAACAAGGCATCATTAGGACTGAGTGATGAGTGGTGCCGATGTCAGACGACTGCAGGGTAGAGCAGTACCAACACTGCATTTATAGATGCCAGAAGGCCCTCACAATGCTGTCGACAGCAGTGTGTGCGTGTGCGAGTGTATTTAGTAGAGAGGTGGTTTCACCACAACTGGTATGCACCCCCTGTTAACAAACTGCCTCTGTGATCCACGGGATGCAGTGTCATACACATGGAGACAACAAATACTTTGAATATGCACATGGTCACTGTTACCATTAATATCCGTCTACATACATTACATAGTGAAACCACTATGGCTTTTTTATTGTTGCTGAATCTGATTTTGATTTTGTCTTACAATTACAGCGGGAAGAAAGCAATATAAGTAAATGAGGGAAGTAGTGTCAATTTGATCAGCCATTTTTTAATTGAGTCTCAGTTTTAGTCCAGTTTTAATCACGCTTGTTAGTTTTTAACATAGTCAACCCCATCCCGTTTTATTGTCCATTTTTAGTCAACTATAAATCTAGCATTTTAGTCTTTCAGTTCAAGAAAACATTGTTTTATTTGTCTAGATTTAGTTTTAGTCTAGTTCTAGTCAGGACAATCATTTTATCCCTGTATATATATTTTTTTCAGCAGATAAAGTTGGACATTTCGGACCTAAAACTATTTCACATAAAATTTTCTCTCATCTTTTTGATGAAAAACAACTTGACACACAATTACAATATATCAAAAAGTGGCTACTATGGCTCCATGCGCTGAGCTAGTAAATTATCCAGCATTAGTCAGCGGTCGGATTAACATTATGTTGGAACGTTATAGCCATTCGATTAATGTTACGTTAAAACTATAATTTACTACTTCTTTTTTTTTTAACCGTGAATCCACCTCCAGTCTGTCCCATGTGTTTGTGCATGTTGCACATGCTAGCTGCAGATTTGAATAGGAGTGTGTCACTGTGTGTCACATGACAGTGTCACAGACGTGACAGATTAGCAGAGACAAGATTTGACAAAATCATATAATGTTTGTCTCGTTTTTGTTCAAGAAGTGCAATGTCCATAGATTTTAGTCCAGTTTTTAATAAGTGAAGTATATTTTCATCTCGTCTTCATTACTCGACAAAAATGCATACTGATTTAGTCCCAGTTATTGTTTATTAATGAGGGTTTTAGTCCCGTCTAGTCAAAATTATTTTTGTTTAGTTTTCGTTGATGAAATTAACACTAGAGGGAAGTGACTTGACAAGAGGGGCAATGTGCGGTTGTTTGTCAGGCCAAAGGCACCCATGTTGGACCTCAAGGTCAGCTGATAAACAACACATTCACAAGCAAAATGCAGTGAAGGCGGAGAACTTGCTACATCGAGTCTGCCCCATTCCTACGCTCCAAGTTGCGCACATGCACCTCAATTAATCACTGCAATCGTTACACCATGGTAATACCAAAAACAATCTTGATGATCACAGGCACAAACAAAATTTCAAATTGCTATCATCCATCTCACCTGCCCCTACAGGATGAGGAGAGGGGTTCGAGGTGGATGAGTGATCCGCTCATTGGCCTCCCTTTCTGTTTTCTAAAAGCCTAGCCAGCACCATGATAGTGAAAAATTAACAGCAGGCAGCCAAATGGGTAAAGGCGCCAGGGAGATGGAATCAATGCGCGGCATCTGCGGCAAGAGCAGCTATGTAAAACACTTGCCTTAAGTCAGCCGCATCCGGTTAATATTTAATCCCTCCATCCATCTCCACAAAGAGCATTTCCCTTTTAGCTTTAGCTGCCGTTTACTTTGATTACACACAAGCGTTTAGGGTGAGCGGGGGCAAAGCAAGAATGATAAGAGAGCATGTATGCAAGTGATTTGCATGGGGATGAGAATATTTTCAGGTCTGATAATCACTACGAACAGGCCATTTCCAGTTTCAGACGCAAGAGAAGATATAGGCCAGAAGAAATAAGAAAAAAAAAGAAAAAAAACAACTGAGTTTGATTTGTATTGAGGAGGGGAAAAAAGTGATCCATAATAATGTAACTCTAAAAACAGCCTGAATTTTGCTCAAAGGGCTTCTCTTATTATAATACGTGATATGCAATTAGAGCAGGAGTCGGAAAAAAAACAGCAATATTATCTTATCTATGTGTAGAAAATTATTTCCAGGGAGTAAATCCAAAACTCACAACATGAACATGCAAACCCATGTGCGTATTTCTGGAGAACCCTCTGTATGGCGTGTTTTTTTTGCTTCCTGCTTCTACAAAGCAGCCTCATGCTTATTCTGTAATGAAAGTGGAAAGTGCATTAATTACAGAACCTAACAGTGTGAGCAGTGTGCCAAAAGGTCAATCAAATTTTAAAATACACCAAACACATGTGATATGCTCTATAATTAGAAAATTGGTGTTTGACAGAAAGGGTTACTTAAATAAACTCATTTGTATCTGTTGCACACACACTGAAACCACTACGGTCTGCCGGTCTTTTACTCACTGCACTTTGATGAAGCATAACATCATAAAACCCTGTGCCACAGCAGAAATAAAGTTAGAAAATGTAGAATGGCATATGGAGAATGGAGAATAATGGCGGCCATGTGTTAAACCAACATGATGGGTAACTAGATCGAGGCAAGCGACATCTCAGTTAGTATGAAGCTGCAAATCGAACTCTTTAACATATTACATGACAACGATACAACCGCTGATGGAAATTAAAGTCTCAGTATGATGCAGAACAATTCTTCTGCATTTCCATATTTTTGAAATTATGTCAGCAATATAACTGCACATGAGACAGTGCAAGACCAACCTTACTAAAGCCATCATTGCAATTGCAAAAGTTAATATTAAGAATAAAATGTATATTAATACTGCAATGAATAAATAAATGACAAAATTATTCTAATACACTGATATTCCAACAATGCACACACGCACGTGTTGCGGTCCCTAACATTTTAGTGACATTTTCATGTGAAGACATATTTTCAAGGACCGACATAGAAACAGATAAATACAAATGATTCAAAGTCTGATGCTTCTGCTAGCTTCCACTGCACGAGTGAGCAGTACTTTACTGACAGTACCGAAAAACTACGTTGCATCTACCATGGAATGTTGTCAAACAGATTACAGATTACAATTATCTACCAAGTAATTTTTCTCATTTACAAACTGATTTTGCAATGTGACACGTAATTTTTTCCTCTTCTTTTCATAGCTTTTCAAGTGTTTATGGGCATAACGAGCTAGCATTCAATGATTCCTGTAACAACCTACGGACAATCTGTAACAGTTGGCAGGTTTGAAGAGTGCAGGTGGTCAAAATGTTGTGTTTGGGTTATGTCACTGTACATGCCTGCATATACAGTAAAGGAGCAATGGTTGAGCCTTGAACCCCAACCCCCCTCCACGTTATTGTTTTCTCATCCAAGAAACTCGAGGCGCTAATAGCGACCCGCCGGGCTTCCGGTTCTGTGTGTGTGGGGGGGGGGGGGGGGGCGCGTGTCTGCCAGGGGTGGAGCTGGGATGAATGGAACTAAATGTGTATATGTGTGTGGGAAAGAAAATAGTGGGGGAAGGGGCATTTGGCCTGCAATAATTCTTAATTGACACCTGTCAGGATAATGGCGGCGGTCACAGCTGTTGGGGGAGAATTTGTCCATCGTCTCATTCATCTGTCAGCTCTAATCCCCATCCTAAAAGCTGCACCTCCACCCTTTTGACTGCTTGCCAATCCTATAGAGCCCGACTTGATGCTTCTGGTGCCCACCTAAACCTGCATCCATTTTAAAGGCTAAAAACAATCAGCTAAATTCACCATATTGTTGAGAAGATGCAGTATTTCATGACGACATGCAAAGAAACACCCAATAAGAGCCTAACTGATAAAGCAAAAGAGTGCTATTATCTATCTATACATACACGCGCACACATATTCACTTGATGCTTTGGAGTGTCAGAGAGCAATTATTTATCCAGCATGGTAAGAGGATAAACATGCAGGAGAGTGTAAAAGTGCAAGGAATGGGAAGTGCAGGGGTAAAAGGAGAGATGAGAGGTGCGTGAAAGAGTTGTGAGCACGAGAAAGAGAGAGGCATTAGATGATGCAGAGGCGGAGGAGCATGCAGGGTTTGGGTGTCCCTGGATAGGATCCTCGTGTAGTGGGCCCATCTTGTTTGTTTGTTGGCATCAAAGCTCTGATTCTCATTCCCCCTGTTTAATGATGTAATGAGTGGGTAAGCTACATGTTGTTGTTGTTTTTTGCTTGCACTGAGGAATTCAAATACTTATTAGACAAAATATTCTGTAATTGCTCATCTTTTATTGATAGAAGCAACATGTTAAATTTGGCTCTAGCAGACTTACACGTAGCCTCTTGAGGGGCCAAGGCACTGATCAGAGAGCAAATGTACCCTGGCTGCAAAAATGTAATACTTTAGTTAAGAAAATTTTAGATGTCAATTTGTGCATCTTAAATCTTGCATGACTACTCTCGAACGATTCCCCTCTTGTCTTCCTCAAGTCTTTAAAGAATGTGCCAAAGGAAAATGTTGATGATGTAGTTGCCTTTAAATCTCACATATCCTCTATGAAAACAAATTGTACAAAGCCAGTCTTAACAAAGCACTGATAACAGCAAGCGTGCAGCATTTATCATACATTTCCATCCAATCTTAATTTTACCAAAGCAAAAAAATAAAAATAAAGTGCTCAGTTCTGCTACTACAACATTGTAAAATCAAGCACCAAAAAAAAAAAACTTTATTCAGGGGGAAATTGTTTTTCTATGCAAATCAGGAATAAGGCTGCTTGTCAGCTCAGTCCCAGAGGGCAGCTTTCTATCTGTTTTAAACTTGACTCTCTCAGCCTTTTTTTTTTCCATTCTTTTTTGGATCCCATGACTTGTTGCTGTTTTTATGCGCTGCAAGGCAGGCAACAAAGCACATCTGGCTACTTTAATGATATGATTTCCCATCATACTAAGCCACCTCCATTCTGACCTCCCATGGAGTCTTGCCGGCTCCACTTTAACCATTAGGTAGAGGTGTGTGCGTGTGTGTGCGCGTGTGTGTGTGCGCATCCTTTTCTGTTTGTGTAAAGTGCAGTAAGGACAACACAACCGCTTGTGGCAGAGTGCCCTGGGGGCATGTCTGGTTAAGAACAGCCTCAAACAAGGAGGGGGGAGAGGGGGTCTGCATATCATGCATTTTATTTCCTTAGCTATGAGAGAACACAATGTTTAAACCTCACTAATAGCTGCTATTAGTTACTAGTAATCAATACCACCAACAGTTTTAGAGAACACTCATTTCTAAGCGAGAACAGACGAGATGCAGGCCAGCAGACCAGCAGTCCCGGTGACGTGAACGTAACACATGGTTTAACCTTTCAATGGCCCGAATCCCACATGCAAATTTAACAATTTGTTTGTGTGATGCTCCAGGAGGAAAAATGGCTATCGATGAGGCCAATCAATGCCACCTGCTATTAGAAATGCTGCTCCAACGATAGTAACCTCAAGCCGAGTCTGAGTACCACACACAGCCACGCACGCGCGCGCACATACACAGACTATGAGGGAATGCCTAGAACACACACAGTACAACTAAATCAGGGAAATAAAATGGCTTGTTGTGGATCAATGAGATTTCCAGCTCCATTTTTGATTGCGGGGAGTGAAAAGATTTGACAGTCGAACGTAGGGCTGGGCGATATGGCCAAAAATGTAAGTCTCGATTTTTGCAGTAATTTGGGACGATTCCGATTTTAATCGATTTTAATCTAATAAACCCAACAAACATTTATTTAAAGGTTTCATTTATTCAAAAATTATGTATACTAATTCTAAATATGATTTAACATTCATAGTTTGTTTTTAAATGCCACAATTAAGTAGTTAGTAGCTATTGTAAACATGTCTTAAAAAACACCCATCCAGCATTCTGCTACATGTGCAAAATTACAACTCACAGAAACATTTGAATGTAACAGAACATAAGAACAACAGCTTTTAATAAGCCAGAAGACAAAATTTGATTTCACAATGAAGCAAATTTTTAATGATTTGATTTTTAAAATGACGATGTATCAAATTAATTTGATTTATTGCCTAGTCCGACTCGGACCTGATGAATATGTGGAGCTGCTCTTCTGAGGTTGTTTTTGTGCTCCGGTGGGGGAACGAAAAATTGAGAAGAGGTCCTGCACGTCCTCCTGCAGAGGATGACTAACATGGTGTGGTTACCATTACACCCGTTGAAGTTATTCATTCCATGAAAACTAACACCAGTCCGTGCTAAGATACACTCTCTCTAACACTGTTACAACACTCTTGGAATGGATTCGTTTACACTCTCTATTTCATATACAAACCATTTTTACCTTTGATTTAAACACACTTTTCTCTTAAATTGTGGACTTATCATTACAATCTTACATCACAAGTGAATTTTAGAAGGACAAAAAAAAAAGTGCAATTCCTTTGCTAAAACAAACGTTTAAGGAAACCTCTTTTAATAAAGGGAACAAAGCACACCTATAGACGAAACAATCCTCGGGACAGTGGTGCAGACATATAAGTGGGTAGGGGGACATAAATCTGTGCATACTGTTGATTTCGGGGTGAGACTATCACCTAACAGTATCATCAAGTAAGAGCACAAAGGTCGCTGTGTAATCTTAGCTACCCCGAGCATGCAAAATCATTAATCCCTGGGCACAGCGAGCCTCCAGCTGGGAATAAACTGGAAGCCTTCAGCAAGGCAGCGACAGAACTGAGTCGGGACGCCGCTTTTTTTTTTCTTTTTCTTTTTATACATTCACACAGCCAAAATGTTATGATGTGGTTGTGATTTAGTCCAAGGAGCACGATGTGCAAAAGTGTAAACATGTCTACGGAATTCCTTATTTTAAAAAGCGTTCACGGGAAGCTTCTACATCATTACGCTGGAAGTGGTCATTAATACAAAACTGAAAACTTCTGCAACAGTTGGAAATGCTCCGCCCGTTCACTTTTTTTTAAGGAAAACATGTCATTCCGCTTTTACTTTGAAAAATGCCTTTGAAATAAAATAATTTGAAGCAAAACAAGTAGAAAAAGGATGGGGTGCGCTGTAGCCGGTTCGACTTGCTTATTACAAGGTTATATGAGGGGTGGCGGTGAGGGTGGCGAGGGCTTACTAAAGGTCATTAACTGGCATTGTCTCCTGACGTGATTAGTCAGGTAGCAAAGTCCATTTGTCACCTGCACAGGCAAATTGAGTTGGTGCTGCACTAGGGGCTATAGGGACTGTATAATATCAGCTTGATTACATCAAGGCAGCTGCGGACTTGACACCTTACTGAATTTGTCAGCATTAATCGTTAGGGCCTGTCACAAATCCATCAGCTGCACAGATAATTAGGGCTCTCTCTAATGAAGCCGACGGGTATAGCAACCTTACCCCCTTCGCTCACTCCTCTGAATGTACACACACTTGCGCGCGCGCGCATACACACGCCCACACACACACACACGCACACACACACACACACACAGTCTCTCTGTCACACTCACACATACACATTATTACCATTATGGGCCACAGAAATAAACAATTAAATGTGTTCCTCCTACTTATCTTCCTCCTTTTAACCTGAATGTTACACTTAGTAAAAAACAGCATCAATCTTGTTTTTTGTTTTTTCATTTTGCCTTTTCATCAATAATGTTGTTCAATGATACAAGTTTGTGCATTTGTGAAAATGTGAATAAATGAATAGACACCTTTTTTGGTCTACAGACATTGATCCACTTGCACTTTTTTTAAACAAGCGTTTTATATTATTTAAAAGCAAAACAAAAAAACGAAACAAAAATAATAATGAGCGTAGGATCATCTATTTATGCCCATTTTAATTGATTTACAAAAATGTCACATCAAAAAAAATAATGTTTCAGAAATTTTTTGGGGGAAAAGTAACACAAAATATTAACTAGAAATTAAGATGAGCATTAGGGATTCCCCATACACTATTTTTACTTATTGACATGACCGGCAGAATTTGATCACCTTGCAACCATATTAATGATTTTTAAATAAGAAAATAATACCGGCAATATTAAAGAATTCAGAAATTCAAAAAAATAACAATTAAGAGTTCTTACATTGCTATATATACACACCAATATTTGTTTCCAACTTTTTAGCTTTGATTTACGTCTAACTTAAGCATTGTTCTTGCTGTACTCGTAGGTAGCCACAGGTTACTATTTGCTCCCATTGGAGACTCACGTTAGTCTGGTGTGTTTATGGGTGTGTATGTGTGTGTGTGTGTATTAGTGATTTGGTGCGATTTGGATCACGGCAGAGTGAGAGGCTGGTATTATGTACGACGGTAGTGCTGAAGAGAGAATAGAAAACATCCTGAGCGGCAAGTTGTGATGGACCATTACAACAGATGATGGCACTCATGGACAATGTGATGGATCAATGGGGTGTGTGATATGGGAGGGAGGGAGCGTGGGGAATGGAGGGGTCAAAGAGATGTCATGTTTTCATGCAGTGGGCTAATGAGAGTCACTCTGATTCCAACAAGGGTGACCTTTTCCAGAGGTTTTTTTTTTTTTTTTTTAAATAACCAAACCCCCAACGCGCACACAATACACTCAAGGGAAGTAAAGTCTGCCTGAAAATCTAAAGCTGAATCTTTTTCTCACAGTCTGGGCCTGAATTCACATAAACACAGCTTTGCTAGAAAGGCAGACAGAAATAAGTCGAATGTGAGCACCGGTTGCACGTTCTCTACTCCTCCACATCATCAACATCCTCTTCCTCCTCCTCCTCCTCCTCCTCCTCAACATCACCAGCAGCAGCTCTACGCTTAAAAAGATAAAACCTGCCGAGTTCAAAGTCTTCGCCGGCTGGCCCTCCTCTTCGACCCGCTTTGCACCTCATATTTCAAAATCTCTTTAAAATTCTGTAACTGTCTTTTGTTCACTCGAGTTGTTAATGCCTAACTTCAAAGAGTCGGCCTCATTAGCACAGAGGTAGAAACCCCTGTCACTCATTTACATTTGTTTAAAGGCTGCAGGGAGACGAGAGGGGGAAAGGGGGGAGTCCAGATCCAAACCACTAGAAGTCAATGGTATCAGCCCTCTGCCAACACCTGGGTTTATCAGCTGGCCACACAGTAAATATTAGACTCCCCTTCAGCACTAGATATCGATTCTGATACTACACCGAGTCTAGTTGGAGAGGATGTAAGGTGAATTGGGATGGGAGTACAAAAATAAAATGTCAACATTTAGTGAGGGAAATGACTGAAACCTCTGATGTGACAAATGTTTGGATGCATTTTTTTTTTACAATTAACCACTCAGCACGCACACCATCCTTTCTTTTAATTTTACTTTGCTCCCTCAAAATCCATTTTCCAGTTGTAATTCAAAACTTTTTCTGATCCTTGCTGAGACAACAGAGGGGTGGAGTGTTAAACCTGACAAAGCATGCCTGCCTTTGCAGAGGGAATTTATTGAAGTTTATCAGGAATGAACAGATCAGAGAGAGCCATGTGACAGGCGATCAATCACCAGTCAAATCAAGGATGGCAATCCTCTAATAAAATAACAAAAAAGAGAAAAGAATCCTCTCTCACTAGTTCCCCCCTTTCATTCTCATCATTACTCACTCTTGGGTCTCAAAAGCTTCTTTTAGCCCCCCGAAACGGGAACATTCAGTTAAATTTTCCATCAAGACGGTAGATACCAATCGAGATGGATTAATTTACAGAAACGTGTGTAATTTCTGCAAGTGGGGAGTGAGGTAGCAAAAATAAATGTAATTCAATAGTTAAATCGTGTGATTTTAGCATGCAGCACAAGCAAAATAATACAATGTTAAATAGAGCGCATGAGTGAATAAAACAAGTAGAGTATTTGGCTAGAGGGTAAGAAATGGTTGTGGCGAAGGGGCGGGTTATACCTGCTGATCGGCGCGGTTCTTGCTGCTTTCTCCTCGGCATAGTGACCGTCAGCCTCCACAGTGTTTCTCATGCAGAAATTACAAAGAACTCAAGACTGTCAGTGGTGAAGAATCATCCCTTTTTCGTGGGAGAGTGTTTTGATCTCGGAGCTGAAAATGTCAGTCTTCTTTTTCACACTGGATATTTTTAGACGTAATAGCTGGATCGGCTCCAGCGACGTGGAGCTCAAAAATTACGAACGGACTGGAGCAACTCGGGAGACCTTCATGTCCATCAAATATCATCTTCCTTCATCTCCCTCGTGGTCGGGTTGGAAAGAGGAGCAAAAAGCTCCAAACCCAAAGTTTGCAGTTCACCTGATTGAAGAATATAAAAAAATCTTCATATAGTCTTTGAATGGAGCGATAGTTTGCTGCACTTTTTACACGCGGCAAAACTAAAGCAATAAATAAACAAAACAAATAAGTCCGACGTTAACGGCACGCACACTTCTTGGTAAGAAACGAGTCCCTTCAGTTTCTTTCGAAGCCAGAACCCTGAAAGAGAAGAACATAAAAGACATACAGGCATTAGATGGGTTAATGTAATTTCCGTCACCACTACGCCACCTCAACCCGCCCGGATCCAGCCTCACTCGTCCGGCGGAGACTTTTCCTCCCTCCCGTTCAACCCACTTTCTTTCGGCGTGAAAAAAAAAATAAACACAACGATTGTCTTGCTCTCTTACCTACGCTCGAATAGTGGCGCAAATGATCATCTCATCGCATCTCGAGGACAGAGTCGCATTTTGAGGGGTGGCTTGACTGTTTGATGCGGTGAGAAGGAAGGGATCACTTGAGAGGCGAACAAGACGCATCCAAAGCTTTCGCCAACAACACATCAGATCGACATGGACTACTAACACGTTTGTCTCTTAAAAGAGGGGACAAACGAAGGAGGGGGCTACTCCGGCGACAGATCCGAGCTCTTTTCCCCTCCTAAAAAAGTAAAAAATTGAAACACGGCGGATCCAGAAGCTGTTTCAGACAGTCTCAACTGATAGACAGACGCACCGAGTGGCTTTTCCTGCTACATTTTTACTCCTCCCCTTCTCCACAAGCGTCACCCCTGACAGAGGAGGCTACCTGTCAATCTTTTTAATTGTCTTGTCCCTTTACCCAACCAACTCCCCCCTCTCTCACTGGCTCTCTCTCTCTCTCTCTTTCTCTCTCGCTCTACCTCCCTCCCTCTCCCCAGCTTTGCTGTAAAAAGATACCCGACAATAGCAGCCCATCAGATTCTCATGTAGCCATTAAAAGCGCACAAACAAGAATCTTGAGTCACATTGAAATATTATCACCACGTCCACTTCATACTTGCAGAAAATAAAAGTACAGCACCGACAAAGCCCGAGTTGGCAGGTCAGTGTGTGAAACGTGTTACACGACTGTCATTAAACCGTGGTTAAAATACAGACAACACCCCACAAAAAGCTCACATATGCCTATTCAATTAGCAATACAAGCTAAGCTTACAGGTGTACATGTGACCGCGAATGCAACACAGCTCTTTACACACGTCGCTAGACGTTTAAACGCTATACGTTTAATATTATTCGACTGCTGAATGAGAACACGTGAGTCACGCTGTTGTTATTTTTGTGTGGGAACGGAGGTGTGGATGTGTTGGGAACCGAGGATTGATTTGTTTCACCTTACTAGGAAGTGAGTGTCGTGTCCGGGAAGAAGAGGAAAGGGGAGGGACTCCAACGACGCCGACGAGTTGGCTTGTGTGGGTCGCTGGCTCGCTGCTGTGCTTCTCTTCTCCGAGGCTTCGCCACAACCAAACGTTTTGTGTTAAATACTCCACGTAAGGACGGATGCAAAACGGGAGTCGCACTACGCGGTACCTTGATGTTTGTTTTCGGTTAGAAGCAACGTTAGAGCGGAGCTGGGCCTGTATGTTGTACGCGCGAAGGGTGAGCCTCTAGCAGGCTAACGCCACCTCAAGTTGCCCGTGAACTTTGTCACATTTCGGGGGCAATGTCCGGTTCGATGTGGGCGAAAAGTGCTGTGAAGCCGTTTTTGTTTTCACTCGTCGCTTCAAGACGGAGAGGCACCGACTCACTTTCTGGACTTCTTCCGGTTCCGAGGCGCCCCATCATCGATATGTCCTACTCGGCGCACTTCATTGATTTTAAAGGATCCTCCATAGCGAGCAGCATGAAAAAGGTGGTCATAAACAAGCTGAGCTCCAGTTTTAGAGAGGCCGCCTCGGTGCAAACTGTTCCGGTTCCGACACCCGCAGACGCGGACTTGCTTGTCAGAAATCGGTAAGTTCTCATTTCTGCACGTTTTAAATACAGACCCACAAGCGTGTTATCTCACTATGTGTACTGTATGTTATGTGTTTACAAGTTGTAAATAAAAGAAGCGGGCTTAGTCTTACTTGCCTCGTTTCAGCCATGTCCACCAGAAGCAGCAATCATCCACATCACAAGATGGCAAAATACGTGAGGAATAAGAGCTGTACTGTAATTCCAAGTTCCGCCCTCTCTGCATTTGTCTATCAATCCATCTCGGCATCTCCCTCGCTCCCTCTCTCTCCCTCTCTCTGTCTTCATGTCTGTCTACGTCACCAACCTGCAAACACAAAGTCATGGGGGGTCCACTGGTACCAGCAGATGTGATGATGGAGGAAATGCAGCACTGTCTTTTCACCTATTTGAAGGAGCACAATACTGGTCACTGCGCCTCCACAATTTAAACGCATTTCCTCACAATCCAGTTGCAAGGCGGTTAGGACTAAACATAACAGACTTTTTAAAGTTATAAATCCAGCTGAAAGTAATATTTTACCAATGTTATTTTATTAGATATACATGCTTGACCTGAGGTTTTATGTTAAATATGTCTTACACAGTCCGCTTGGTTTTTATATTGTGGCATTTACGGCCCAATAAAATGTAGTTTTGCACCAGTCTAAGTGAAGATTACATTATAGCCTACAGGATCGTGATTATTTGCTTGTAAATGAAGACCTTTGACCATCAGGGACTTTGCGGTGGTTGGTCGCGGCGATCTCACAGTTATGTATCTCGGATGTTTTATTTCGGATGTTTTAAGTCAGCATAAGGGGTGAAAACCACATTTACTTTTTCAGCCAATATTAATAAAATGGCACTATCTTTCACAAATAAAAATCCAGTCATATCTTCTCACAGAAATATTGACAAGTCTATGACTTGTCTGATAATTACATACAACAAAATATTTAGACTTAAACGAAAGCGTACATAACAGCAATCTGAGGCAATAATGGCAGTGTATCATTTCTCTTCTTTTTTTTTTTTTTTTACATTCCCACCTTTGTCAGCTGACGATGATCTACAATTCCGCATTAGATTAAATGTTGCAAAACACCTCCAAAATGAACTGATGGCATCATTGCGATGGCATCTTTTGCTTTTTAAATAAAATGAGCCAATTAATTTTACTTTCAGATGTAGTATGTTCATGTATAAATATGTTTCAAAAATAATATTTAATTATAGGTGAGGATGTAACCATGGAACATCATTAAAGCTGTATAATTAAGCTTATTTTTAAATCGATTGGAATGTCAGTATCACATCTGTTTATTTGACCCCGCGTTCCCTCTGTTTTGTCTGTGGTAATAGTTTTATTTTTTAATTTGCAATCAAGTTATTCAATCACCTTGACCCCTCTCTAGCCTGCAGAAGCATTATCTTCATGCACAATAATGAGACCCAAATGCTGATCTAAAAGACTATTAATAAAGTCAGTTTATTTATTCACTTCCTCATCTCACATGTTTCTTCACTCCATCATGTTGCCAAAGATGAAAATAGTCATCTTTGTGTTGAAGCAACTATGTATGGTTTTCAAAGTGCAGTCTGTTACGCGTATCTGAAGGCAATGAATCATGATATCATGCATTGCGTTGTGTGATATAAGCATTTTCTGTCAGTGCAGTTTGCGGATCATTTCCAGAACAAATCCAAGTGCAGATGTATCTCAAGATGGATCATTGTGTTAACTGTTTTATGTCTCATCTTTCATCCCCAAATGTATGTTTGTTTGTTTTTATTGTCTTTCAGTTTTGTGGGGATCAACGCCTCTGATATTAATTATTCAGCAGGCCGTTATGACCCGACGGTGCAACCTCCCTTCGACGCTGGATTTGAGGGTATCGGTGAGGTTGTCGGCCTCGGCCTCAGCGCCAGCTCCCGCTACACCGTCGGGGACACTGTGGCCTATTTTGGCAGTGGCGCCTTTGCTGAGTACACTGTGGTTCCCGCCAAGGAAAGTGTGCCTGTCCCTTCGGTCAAGCCCGAGTTTCTCACCCTGCTGGTCAGCGGCGCGACCGCCTTCATCGCCTTGAAGCGTCTAGGTGACCTGGCCAAAGGAGAGACTGTTCTTGTCACAGCGGCTGCAGGAGGAACGGGACAGTTTGCGGTGCAGTTTGCCAAACAGGCCGGCTGTCACGTGATCGGGACCTGCTCATCCAATGAGAAAGCGGGTTTTCTTAAGTCTATCGGGTGCGACAGGCCAATTAACTACAAAGCAGAGGATTTGGCTGAGACCCTAAAGACAGAGTACCCAAAAGGCATTGACGTGGTTTATGAATCAGTTGGGGGTAGCACTTTAGAACTGGCAGTTAACTGTTTGGCGAAAAAAGGCAGACTAATAGTCATTGGCTTCATCTCAGGTTACCAGTCTGCATCGGGAATCCCACAGTTCAGAGGGGCAACTTTACCCGTAAAGCTTCTCCAGAAGTCAGCAAGCATTCGAGGTTTCTTCCTTCCTCACTTCATAAGCGACTACAGGGAGGCTCTGACTCGTATGATGCAGATGTTTGCCACGGGCAAACTTGTGTGCGAGGTGGATTATGGGGATTTGGCCCAAGAAGGGAGGTTTGTTGGCCTGGAGTCAGTCTTCCGAGCTGTGGACTACATGTATGCAGGAAAGAACCTTGGCAAGGTTGTCGTCGAAGTGGCACCTCCCTCTAATTCAAATAGTAAACTGTAAATGTCTGCGCCAAAAAAAACAAATTCTACATGCACTTTAAAATCCGCAACAATGCAAATATGGCATGTAATGAAGTAAACTGGCAATGGCTATTTTACAAATTAATAGGTCAGCGATGCAAAATGTTTGTGATACACATTGCACTACTTTGTAAGCGCAAATAATAATAATAAATAAAAAAAAACTGTTTTTGAGTGTTTGATCAGTTTGAGGATTTTACTTTCACTTTGCACAATCATAACAGTGGGCTGCATTTTTTTTAAATCATGTAAACAAAGTAGGCAACAACATTTTCTAAAGTAGTTTTGGATGTCAAAAAAAAAAATTCTTTATATGGTCTGGGTTTGTCTTGTTTTTTGTTTTTTTGCAATTTGATGTTTAGAAAAGTATAATACCTGATTATTTTGTCGCAGCAAAGCTGAAAAAAGAATGTACCTTTCCAATAACTGTAATTTAAACCAAGAATGCTTGAAGCTACCAACTAAACCTCAATAAGTCTGTCTATGATGCATATAACACAGTGTACACTGAGCCTTAAGCAAAAAAAATAAATACAAATACCCTTGCTGAAAGTGAGGCAAAATCTCTTTCCGTGGTCTGATAGAGTAATCCCTTGGCAGTTCAGGTAGGTTCTTGGAACCTAGCTTAAAAGTCAGTAGAGTGTGCAGTGTTCCCTTGAGGCTGCGTGGCTGGGCTAGTGTGCTATCTAGTTGCTTACCAAAAGCAAAAGACAACCACATAGCGTGTAACACAAAAGCATATGGGGCAAATTGAATGGAACCACTGTCTTGAGTACAAAAAAAAAACATCTAGAAAATGTGTGTCATTCTTGTTACTTTTTTTTTTATGCGGACCAGTGTAATTAAGATCAGAAAAATGAATAAACTATGCATTTAAAGGGGAAGTCAACCCAAATATTTTCATATGTTGTATGTGACCCCACTAATCTAAATTTAGCATTCTGATTGATAATGCGTTTGTGGAATATGAATTAAGCAGCAAAAGACATGCATTATTTATTCATCTCTAAGGGTGGCCATTTCACTTGCAGTCAACTGAAAATGATGTTGCAGTTGCTCAGGGTTCAGGTAACGACCAATCACGGCTCAGCCTGCGAATGTCACATGACCAAACTCAGAAAACAGGTGATCTGAGATTAGTTATTACCTGAGCAACAGTGGTGTCATTTTCAGTCAACAGAAAGTGGCAAAATGGCCGCCCCCTGAGATGGATAAAAACGGCTGATTTTGCTTTGTAGTTAATTTTCCACAAACACAATATTAATCAGAATACCACATTTAGATGATTGGGGCTGCATAGAGCGTACAATATTATTGTTAAGAAATTTTTGGTGTTGACTTCCCCTTTAAAAATCTTGCATAAATGTATATCTAACCTCTATTACATTTAGCGCTGCAAAATTATTTCAGTGTTTAATGTTCATACCCACTTTTACTCATTTCAGACCAGATGCCTCACTCTGCTAGCTTTTAGCGCTCTCCGGCACTTCATCTACCATAAATGTTTTATAGACTTCATTGTTTGTCTTTTAGGGGCTTATGTGGATATGCCAAAAGTGAATACTGCTCCAGGTGTGCTTGATATTTTATTGCCTGTGTGTTAGCTGGCAGAAACACAATCCAAGCAATCAATCTTTGCCTTCACTTGCCCCAAAGCTGCACATAATAAAAATGTGTCCAGTTAACTAGCAGTCAGACTTAAAATTGCTACTGCACAAAGAAAACCCAAAAAAAAAAAAATTTGATTTACTGTACCCTACTTGCCCTTTGACGTTTATTTTCATTCCCATGCTTTATATCAGTAAACCATTCAAACTTTCTTGGGACTAACTAATTCTGCATATTTTCAAATTTAATTGGGTTACACCTGGACAATTTTAAAAAGCCTCCCAAAAAGTTTTCTAGTCTTAAAAAAAAAAAGAGAGAGAGAGTATCAAAGTAAGTAGGAAATAAAACTGGCAGAGATGGCTTTAGCCTTAATATACTGTGGACATGTTATTTCCTCATCCAGGTGGCCGCTCACAGTACAACCCAGTGTGATATACTTTACAGGTGTGACGCAGCATGCACAGTGGTTAACTTGACCAGATGGGACAGGAAATCACAAACACACCTGGCCAAATTTGCTTCAACACTACATGTGGAGCAAATCAGGGGGAAACAGGTAAATTCAAATTAGGCATCGCTATTGCCGTTTCCTCGAGGTCTACAGCTACCATAATTATCCATTCAAAGTTGTCCTTTTCTGACTCGGGTAAAGGGTATAAATAAGGTGGAAATGAAATAGGATAAGTTGATCAAAAGCACAAACAGGTGATCATTTAATTATCGCAATCACCTCTGGAAACACCCCTGTGGCTTCAACATTATGGAATGGAGAAATAAACCCGTGACAAAAAAGGTGAGAGGGGAGATGATGCACATGGATGTTTAGATAAATTTAGCATGCTTGACTACTGTTTGCATCTACGTTGCATGGCAATGAGGAGGCCACGTTTAGCATCTCTTCAATTAACAGGAGAAGCCTTGTCTATGCGTTCTCCAGGGCCCACCTGTACCTTGGCTGATTAGTGAGCAGTCACAGCCCCAATTAGAGAACACAGCAACCTGGAGAGACAACACTCTTTATTTAATTGGATTGTGTTGCAGACAGAGGCTCCTTACCTGCTACATAGGAAAGCAACCTGGAACTGTTGGGAGTAAACGAGACATTAAAGACTACAAAAGTCTTTTCGAGGGACTTTTTGTACTATGGCATTATGTGTTTATTGATACCAGGAGTTCATCGATTTCTCCACTTAAATACAGTGCAGTATATTGTAGTACTGACCATAAAAGAGTTACTTCACAACATATAGTTAATGAAAACTAATGACATAACAAAAACTACATAAAAAAAAAATGTTTCATGGAATAAATGAACAAGTGAGAACAAGTGTTTGTTTGAACGATAGCTACATTTTACATTTACATACAGATAACTATAATTATAGCAACACTCTCCTTCATTTGTATCCTTGTCAATATTGTACCTGAGCATATATACAGTGTTCAGCATGTATCAGTACACCCACTTGGAAAAATTTAAAGATTTTTATTCAATATCTCAATGAACAATTTCCAACATTTTGACAAAATGTTTTCTGTAGAATATGCTCTTCTCAACATGACATGGTTGTTAATAGAATGCATAGATTAAAAAATCTTCACTTTAATCAAATTAACTAATGCAAAAAATTAATGCATCGCACAACAAAACCGGCTACATCTAATATATTCTATGACCTCCATGACTTATGGATAGCAACATGTCTGCTAGGCCTGGAATTTGTCAGTCTTTTTCTCAGGGTCTACTTATTAAGAAAACTAATTTTTTTGTGTGTGTATACTAATTAAGAAATCTTGTTTGCTATCAATGGCCAACATTTGTGGGAGTATTTTGTGGTATAGTATCCCAAAGAAAATCTTAATTCTGAAAGGAAACTAAAGGTGTTCTTACAAATCTGTTCAGTGTACTCATTTATGTACTGTATATATACATACATACGGTATATCACATTTTGGCACCCCGGGCTGAGTCTAAAGTCTTTGATTTTAAGAGTTAAGTTAAGAGTCCCAATCCATCAGCAATGCATTAAGGAATAAAAAGAGTGTGCATCCAATTTCTTCTCAAATTAATATAGAAATATACACACAGACATGTATATACTGTGCATCAATGTGTATCCATTATGTTATATGTTTTTTTACATGTATGTATTCATTTGTTTATTTGTTTATTTTAATGCTGTCACACAATTAAATTGTTCTAACTAATTAATCACACAATTTTCTGTAATTAACCATGATTAATCAAAATTTTCTACATCTGCTTTTCCATCATTCTTCAAAGCTTGTAACAGACATTTCCTTGAGTAAAATCTTGGAATTAATGCAAAATCATCAAATTGAAAGTACATTTAGATTCAAAGAATGTTCTAATAGCTTCCTTTGGTCTTTGAATACAATTATTCTCCTGTAAAATACAACTGTTGAACAAAATGATCAAAACAGACTCAGCTTTACAGGCATCTTATATTCTTCTCATAGTAACAATTCTTAAAACTTCCCACTTGCAGGTTTGGAAAATTCTCCTTTACAGGTTTAGTTCTGCAAACGAGCACCACACTTGGTTTGCGAGACCTTGTGGCGGTAACTTCAGCAGGCTGTTTTGCTCTGAGATGATACGCCAAAGGTGTACAACTAATATGATGTTTGAATCTGGCTCTGCAATTGTGCAAATTAATTTAGAGTTCTCCAATAAACATCAAGCAAGTAAATCAGAAAGTAAAACCACCTATAGTCCATATTTATTCATCTTCCCGTCAGTGACTCATCCAAGTTTGGCTGCACCACACAGTTAACTGAGTAAATCTTTTTTTTTTTTATGCTTTAATGAATTTAAATTAATCTCCAGAGTTAACACTTTAATTGTGACAATCCTAATTAATTAATTTTTATATTATATAGGCCATTCCATCAAATCAGTTTTGTAACACTCTCAAAATAAACTCAAAGTTCTATTTTTTTTAATTCCTTTTTTAAGCACTAAATTTGATGATACTTATTTGGACAACTCAAAATGTATATTATAGTCCAACTCAGATTTTTGTTTGTTTGTTTTTTGCATGTCATCGGTTTTTGTACTGAAACTCTTTGTGGGCTTTTAGATGAATAAAATAAATACATTAAAAATAATAATAATTAGCAAACACACAAACAATAGCCATGACATTTATATGAATTGAATGTTAGCTTTAAACAGTGCACATAAATGTGTAGGAAAATGTATCTTCGTGTAATTGCACGGGGACGCAAATGGCACCAATGTTATGTACTCAATCATAGTGTTAAGCGAAACAGAAAACAGAAAACTTTTGATATATGTCTTGTAATAATTCTGTGGGTGCACAACTGAATTTTACATTGGGTAGCATTTATATAACACAGAAGGAACTTAGTTATATCTAAAGTATATTCTGCTACACCTATACTAGACAGATTAGTAAATGATTTTAAAATTTACCATTCCAGGTGATAGTATACATTTTAAAAACGAGGTCTCTCTTCATTACGTCTTCTTTTTTTTTTTCTTCTTTTTTTTTTAAACCCAGGTTTTTAGCAGCTGTGGCACAAAACAAAGACATCATCGCTGCTGTGTGGACCGCCAGATGCCTAAGGGACGCTGGCTGGCTGTTGGTGCTTCCAGACAGTCCAGTTTCTTTCCCTGCAAGTCAGTAAGACACCCTCAACTCCCCAACTCCCACAGCCCCCGTCACTCCTGCCTCTGTCTAATTACCAAACCTAAAACCCCACTCAACTAATTAGCCACAGCAGACCCAAGAACTGTGAGTAAAGGTAAAGAGATGGCTTCATTCAGGAGTGTGCCTGCCTGCGTGTGCAAGCACATGTGTGACAGAGACAAGAAGGAAGACGTAATGGGATATTTGAGCCTCCTTTCGCGAGCCCATCTCTACAGCCAATTAAAGTCATTTATTAAACTCTGCAAAGGCTGTGAGATGTGCATGACAGAATGATTGGGAATGTGTTTATTGAGGCCATGTATGTACTCCACATGCACACTCTCTCACAACCCACTCTTTTTCCCTTCTCCTACATGCACTTCCACATGTCTGAGAACAAATGGCAATATGTCTGTTCCTCTGTCCATCATCAGCGCCAAAACATAGTGGGATATAAATTACAGAATGTGGCAGCACCACTTGTGTAAGTCTTAATGAAGGGGCGAAATAACTATATTATTCGAGTCCCTCTGATTAATTGTAATGAAGGCGCCATCCATAAACTTGTCGCCCTGATTGAGTAGATAAGGGCTGGAGGAAGCGGGGCCAGACAGGTGTTGCTAGGGGTTGTGGACCCAACTTGCTCCTCGACAAACTGGCAGCCTTCACACAAGTGACAGTTATGATATACAATCATCTGTGTGATATGCATAATAATTCATCTATGGCCTTAGCAACCAGTGATGATGTTTGGAGATGGAGTTGCATCCGTGTGGGGGTCTGAAATGTAATGACAGGGGCCTCAATGAGGAACTGAGATTTTGTGAAGAGATTCTCTATTCTAAAGGCCTCCTTTTGTGTGTGCAGTGCTCACTAGAGTTCATCAGTATTGATTTGTGGAGGATTGAAACTAAAATATAAAACTAGTGCTTGGAATAGTTGAAGATGAAGAATTAAGAACACACACCAACACAATATAATGATTATAAATACAAGTACCATATCAGAAAAATATGCCTTTGTATACAAATGTGCAAAGATAATGTGAAATTATGACTGACAGTCAGATCTTAATTTTAAAACTAAATGCAATTGAAAATGTGTTTAAAAGGCTTGAGTAGAGTAGTGTAAGGTGCTCCTCTGTGCTCTGGAGGCGCTGGAGAGAGTGCTTGTATGGACTGGAATTTTATAACCTATTCTCTGTTTGTCTCCTTTATGTTATTTTATGGACCTTCCTTGAGTCTGAAATAAAGATTAATTGATTGGTTGATTGATTGATTGATTTAAAACATTTATTGTAGTTGTATGTAGTATTGAGAAGTACTATAACAATTTTCCAAGCATGGATTGAGTTTAGAGCTGATATTTTTATTAAGGATGGACGAGTCCTGATGCCCGGTATCGGTATCAGGCTGATACTCAGCTTAATTTCAGAATATCAGTACTCATGACGATGGCCGATACCAGTATCAGCCGCGCTCTTGTGGCCGTTGTTACAATCAAGAACTAGAAATTAGATGAATAGAAAATTGCCATTAATTTACCCCCTTATTATGCTACGTTTAGACCAACAGTGGGGGAGGCATTTCTGGCGGCGCGATTGCATTGTAGTCAAGCATTTCGCTACTTCGCCCATTTCGTCGGCATTGGCTGAATTTAACTTTTGGCGCCAACCCGTCAGCAACAGCCAATTGGTGTCGAGATAATCCACGTCACCAAATACGTCACACAGCAGACAAAACACAGAAAGCGGTTGTGTGCAGAACATGTAGCATAGCAAAGGAGGATAGCTTGATCGTCACGGTTTGCAGGCACCCACACTGCACAATCAACACACCACACACTAGCCGAGTTCATTCATGAATGTGACGGGAAGTCTCGCAAAACCTCTCGAGATTATACGTGACTGCCGAGTCAACAAACATGCAGGACCAGTCGCGATACTTCCAAAGTGCACGCCAGTTCAATGCCACCCATATGAAGTAGCCCGTGAGTGTTTCTTATAGTCAGATATAATTTATGATAGCACCTTTGCCTCAGTTCACAGGGTGGGGTTCAGATCTGGGCTCTGGCATTCCTGTCTGGAGTTTTCTTGTTCTCCTAATGCTTATGTGGGTTTTCTTTGGGCTCTCTGGCTCCCTCCCACATTCCAAAATATATTTTTTAGGTTAATTGAAGACTCAAAATCAGTGGCCCTCAATAGGCAGCTCATAGGCCGCATCCAGCCTACCAGCTGCCGGTTTGTGGCCTTCAAACTGATAAGGCCTTTTCACACTGCACTTTGTCATCAACCAACCCTTTCATTGTGTATCTGTTGCAGCGCCATGCAACTGAGTCTGGCTGAAACAAAGGGCATTGTGTAAGTGCCTTGAATCCTTCATTATGTGACTTACAAACCCAATTCCCAAAAAGTTGGGAAACAATATTAATTATGAATAAAATCTGAATGACGTGGAAGTGCCAAATTCAAATATTTTTATTCAGAATAGAACATGGATGACATGGGTCAAAAGTTTAAACTGAGAAAATGCATCATTTTAAGGGGAAAATATGTTGATTTTAAATTCCATGGTGTCAAAAAATCTAAAATAAATTGGGACAAGGCCATTTCCACCACTGGGGACCGAGGAGACAAGTTTCTTAAGTTTAGAAATAGGAATGCTGTCCCATTCTTGTGTAATACAGGCCTCTAACTGTTTAGCTGTCTTGGGCCTTCTTTGTTGCACCTTTCTCTTTAGGATGCGCCAAACGTTCTCTATAGGTGAAAGATCTGGACTGCAGGCTGGCCATTTCAATACCCGAATCCTTTTCCTACGCAGCCATGATGTTGTAATTGATGCTGTATGTGGTCTGGCATTTTCAGGTTGAATAATGCAAGGTCATATCTGAAACAGGCGACATCTGGATAAATAAATAAAAATATAAATGAATAGTCCAAATAGTGTAAATGGTACTTCATTTATATTGCGCTTTTCCACCTTACAAGGCCCTCAAATTACTTTACATTCGACTACTCATTCACCTACTGATGACGCAGTATCAAGAGCAATTGGGGTTTCAGTATCTTGCTCAAGGATACTTTAACATGGTTGCAATGGCATGGGATCAAACCCACAACCTCTGGGTTGGGTGACAACCACTGTATCACTGAGCCACGCCCCCCCATTTACCATTTAAAAGTGAACAGTCTAAATAGGGTTTTCAAAGAAAAATGGACTGAAAAATATGCTAATTCTCCCTTTTACCAGTATAAGACCAACATGTTTTATATACCAAAAGACTAAAAAAGCTGTGATGAAGATTTCCAATTTGAAACTGCAGTGTAAGACAAGGTATAGGAATTTTGAAGAGACCTTTACTCAAAATGTACAGTTAAGAACAGCATAAGTACATGCACTGAAATCATTATATCGAGATGTAAACAAGATTCTTGTCACATGACACGTAAACAAAAAGCAATAGAGTGTTCATAGTGTTGTATGAATTTGGGGTAAGAACAAGAAGCTTGTCTGTGATTCAGAAATAATTAAAGAATGAATGACTGAAGTGATGGACAACACGTTTGAAGGCAAACATCAACAGGAAATGTTAAAATTAGGGAAATCCTCTCACTTTTCATCTATTGGATTAAATATAGGCTATATCAGAATGGAAATGACATTTTGTTTTACTTCCTTTTACTGGTTTTGAATGAAAAATAAATTCGATATTGGGTGTTATCGCATGTGGCCTGATAGAGATAACTGACTAAGTGACAAAATTCTCAGTGGCCCTTTAAGATTTGTGTTTGTGTACCATGCTCAAAATTTTCCAAAAGTGAGTAGGTGAGTGTGAATGCTTGTCTGTCTCTATGTGCCCCGTGATTAATTGGCAACCATGGTGTACCCGCTTCTCCCTCAAAGTTTGCTGTTATAGGCTCCAGATCAACGAGGACAAGCGGTACAGAAAATACAGAAATTGATTCTTGGATTATGCGGACTTCGCAGCATGTGCACAACAGCACGAAACAATCAACCAAAACAATGTACTTGTTATAATACAAGAAGGCAGGCGTTCCAAGGGGAGCTAAAAATATATTTCATAGCTTTAACAATACATTTATCAGTGAGCTCGACAAAAGTAATTTGCAGCTATAATGAATGTTAAATTATTGAAGGATTCAATTGAAATTATTTAATCGTTGACAGTATCAAACTATGCTGCAGTTAGCGAAAGAATAATGGGAATTGTATTTGTAGACTATGGTTTTCTTCTTGGCAAATTTTTGATCAGACCTTTATAGGCAATGACCATTATGTCAATATTAAGTATAGCATATATTAATATTGTATAGTAGGAATGGGGGAGATCTGATACCAGGTATCGGTATCAGTGCCGATACCATCCTTATTTTAAGGTGTCAATACTCGCGACGGTGGCCGATACCGGCCTCTTGTGGTGTTTTTAAGGAAAAATGCTATATTGGGAGACATAGGTGTTTCTTTACAATTATCTGTCATTTTTTTGTTTTTTGTTTTGGTGGTGGGGATTTTATGTATGTAAAGTAGTGGTGGTAACGATACTTGGTATCGGTCACTACTCAAGTTCAGTATTCAAGTCTGTCTGAAAAAAGTTGTATCGAACTTACCTACTGTAAAGTACATTAAATGTGATAATAGACTTTAAAAAAAAGGCACATTGTGTGTCTGAACATCTTAATCTAAAAAAAGAAGACCAAGGATGCAAGGGTAGTCGTGACCAAGTGCAAAAGCATTTTCACAACACTGCTTTAGCAATATAACACAACTGCATGGTAAATGAATCATATAACACCAATACAGTGTGATAAAAGTGATAAAAACTTGCTTTTAGTGGCTGCGCAGCCTGCAAAAAGATACAAGCAAACAAACAATTCCATTCGACAGATGAAATCGCACACCACATTCATCATTTTCACACCTATATTAGCCCTTTGTTAACCCTTGTGGCAGCCTCCAGAGGGGGTCTGCTTCCCCAACTGCATCTGTGGCAATGTAGATATGTACTTTCTATTAAGGTGAAAGGTAAACAATTCAACACTTTTACAATTAATGACGGCATCATCCCTGTTGCCTTGCTGGACAGCCCTCGAGTTCCATTGGCCAGATAAAGAGGAAATGAGAGACGGTGCTGGGAAGAAGAGAGAAATATGAGCATCCTGTCGACAGGATAACAGACAGCTCCTCATTCGTTCCCCTAGGTCCCCCTGTCCTCATTCTTTACTGGCCGAGAAGGCTATCCAGACAGCGTTCTCTGCGGCCAAGGACACAAGGGTGTCAGCTACGCGTTTGGGTAACATCGTTCATCAGGCTGCATTGGTAATGGGTAGCTCTCTGTGACAGTGGTCATCAAGACACAAAAGCAAAAGGGCTCATAAACATTACATGACAGATGGCTGGGTGGACAGCTTTGGACACAGGATGGGGGGGGGGGGGGGGGAGAGTGAGAGATAAAGTGTGATAGTGAGAGAGAGGCAGAAGGACAGAGGTGGAAGAGAGATCTCAGCATTGTGAAAAGTCTCAAGTGCTGGATGCCTTATGAATGCTCTTGTCCAGTGTCAGCTGGGAAAGGATGAATTGGAAATCACAAAGGAAATGTTTTGTGTCCGTTGTCCAGCAAAGGAGTCGAGTGCAGTTACGAGCCATAAATTAGTATATAATACAAAATCACAAATCTGTTATAGTGTACTATTAAATTGCACCGACAAACAATAGACCACAAGCAAAAATCCAAATCCAAAACTGCAGCTTTATAAAAAATGATAATGTTTAGATTACTACTATTGCGCCTGCCGTTTGCAGCATTTTACTGCATTGCATTAAACTGACAGATTTTTCGAATATTTTTTCTCTCATGTAGCTACAAACCTCAATTCCACATAAGTTGGGAGATTGTAAAAAGCATACAACAATCAACAGAATACATCCATTCATCCATTCATTTTCTTAACCGCTTATCGTCACAAGGGCCACGGGCCTGCTGAAGCCTATCCCAGCTGTCAATGAGGCGGGGTGCACCCTGAATTGGTCGCCAGCCAATCGCAGGGCGCACATAGACGAGCAACCATTCGCACCCACAATCACACCTACTGACAATTTGGAGTGGTCAGTCAGCCTACCATGCATGTTGTTGGAATGTAGGAGGAAATTGGAGTAAACCCACGCAGGCATAGGGAGAACATGCAAACTCAACACAGAAAGGACAGAGCCAGAATCGAACCCTGCTCCTCAGAACTGCGAGGCGGACGTGTTAATCAGTGCATCAACAGAATACAATGATTTGCAACTCCTTTTCAACCTATATTCAGTTGCATACACAACAAATCAAATATTTTTAATATTCAAACTGATGAATGTTATTGTTTTTTTAAAACAAATATTCTCTGATTGGACGGCACGGTGGTGGACTGGTTAGCACGTCCGCCTCCCAGTGCAGAGGATGTGAGATCGAGTCCGGGCTTCGGCCTTCCTGGGTGGAGTTTGCATGTTCTCCCCGTGCTTGCGTGGGTTTTGTTTGGTGCATAGCAGGCTAATTGAACACTCCAAATTGTCCATAGGTGTGATTGTGAGTGTGGATGGTTGTTCGTCTCTGTGTGCCCTGCGATTGGCTGGCAACCAGTTCAGGGTGTACCCCGCCTACTCCCTGAAGCCAGCTGGGATAGGCTCCAGCGCCCCCCGCGACCCTTGTGAGGACAAGCGGTTAAGAAAATGTATGGATGGATATTCTCTGATCTTTGATGCCTTCAACACATTCTGAAAAAGTTGGAACAGGGGCAAAAATAATAAATTAAAAAAAAGAGTGGTTAAGTGAATGGATGCTCAATAAGCACCTCTTTAAGGTTTTAAAGGTTTAAGGGTCAATATCGTGCAAAATGATTTTTTACTTATTTATTTATTTAATTTTATTTTTAGCTTTTAGTAATGTTAAAATGCTAATTTCTCACCAAAAAAACCCAAAGTGGTGTTTTCTTCCATTCACCCATCACTGAGCATTTCTGCTCTCTAAGCACCGGTCTCACCCAATCCAAGAAAATGACTTTGTGATGTAGAAAAGTGAGTGACCACCCCCGTACCGCCCATGCAAATTAACACACACACACACTTTCTCCAAACCCTTCCTTAGTCTCGTGACTAATCCCTGGGTCCTTAATATATTTAAGAAATGCTGATTGAATACAAACCCAGCAGGGCTCTGAGACCTGCAGACTTGGGTCAATTAGTGGTACCCGGAATTCAAAGTAAACATTGTCAAGGGGCATTATAATAAGTCAAGTCAAGTTGGGTCGTGACCGAAAGAACAAGATCCCGGATACAAGCGGCCGAAATGAGTTTCCTCCGCAGGCTGTCCGGAATCTCCCTTAGAGGGTGAGAAGCTCGGTCATCCAAAAAGGGACTCAGAGTTGAGCCGCTGCTCTTCCGCGTTGAGAGTAACCAGTTGAGGTGGCTCGAGTATCTGGTCCGGATGCCTCTTGGACGCCTCTCTAGGGAGGTGTTCTGGGCATGTCCCACCGGCGGGAGGCCCTGGGGACGACCCAGGACACGCTGGGAAGACTATGTCTCCCAGCTGGCCTGGAAACGCCTTGGGATCCCGTTGGAGGAGCTGGTCGAAGTGGCTGGGGAGAAGGAAGTCTGAGCTTCCCTCCTAAAACTGCTGCCACGCAACCCGACCCCGGGTAAGCGGTAGTAAATGGATGGATGAATGGATGGATGGATAACAAGTCAAGTCAGCCCCAAGTGTAAATGCTTTTAAATCCAGGTTAAAAACTTTGCTTCTTTCCTGTACCTTTGATTAAGGTCTTTCATTTAATTATTTTAGAAAACTTCTTTACTCTAAATGTTTTTAAAGTTTGCTGTCTAATGTTGTTCTAACATGGTCAGTGTATGTTCTTTTAGTACATTTCGTAAGCTAATTTTGCTTTCTCTGTTTTGCTTAACTGCTGCGTTTGTTGATGCTTGTTAGTGTGTTTTCTTTCCTTGAGTAATCACATTGAGTTGCCTTGTGTATGAAATGTGCCATAGAAATAAACTTGCCATTCCTTGCGTGCATTTGTTTACGTGACCATGCGTATAGGATAGTAGAGGCTGCAGTCGAAAGTCTTACAATGGAGAGCAGTGTTAAAATTTTGTTTATCAGTCAACATTACGTCCAAGTGAATTCATATCTCACTTAGATGAAAAGGACATAGTGAGATACATGTGCAAGCTGGACAGATTGAATATTACAGATCTCTATCAAGCACCACTATCTTAAACTATCGTGAGGGCAGATGGGGAGAAGTTGAACTACAATGGTGAGTCCTTGCGATCATACAAAAGCTTGGAGGGTTTATCATCATTACCATCCCGCCTACGTCTCCACGGGTCGGTGAGGAGGGAATACCGACAAGTCGGTGGATGGATTGTGGGGCGGGGTCTTGGGCGGCGCTGGTGCACTCAATCATGGGCTCCCTGGCGCTCGAGAGCGACCTGCAGGAAGGAGGAGCCATCCAACCAAATACTGGTGCCAGGTCAGTGTCCGGAACTCTCCAGACTCCAAAATTTCAGAATTTCTTGGGCGGTACACGCAAGGCCGATGTCATGAAAAGGGCGTGGCATCCACACTGTGAGAGGCGGTATTTTATGGATTCAGGCATCTTACGTCAGGGTTAGATTACTAGCCACCAAAATATCTCATATTTCATAAGAAATTACATCGCTATTGTGCCAAAGGTAATACATAATCATATACTGTATATACCTATGGTTAACTTAAAATAGAATGTTATAGACCCTTTAAAAGGGAACAAGTGAGTGTCATGATTGGGGATAAAACGAGCATTCCCAAATTTCTCACTGGTTCACTAGCAAGGATGAGGCGAGGTTCCCCACTTTGTGAGCAAATAACCCAACAGTTTAGCACAATGTTTCACAACGTCATCATCTATGGTTGATAATATCATCAATGATTCAGAGAATCTGGAGAAATCTCTGCACATACAGGAAGTGACAAGGTGACACATTCCGCATGTGTTGCAACAGTGTGGCTTCGTAGTAAAAGGGTGCTCGTACTCTACTGGCCTGCCAGCAGTCCAAACCGGTCTCCCATTGAAAATGGGTGGCACTTTATGAAGCAGAAAATACTTCAGAGGATATTAAGCAACTGAAGTAGTACATCAAGCAATAATCAGAAATAACTCCATGTACTACAAGAATTGGTGTCCTCAGTTCCCAAATGTTTATTGAGAGGTATTAAAAGGAAAGTTAACACAGTGTTAAACGTGTCCCTTTCACAACGTTTTTTAATTTGTGCTGCAGGTATCAAATTCAAAATGAGTACACATTTGCAAAAAAATAAATACATTTTTTAGAAAAATAAAGTTGATCAGTTTGGACATAAATACCTTGTCTTGTAGTGCATTTAATCAAATATAGGTTGAAAAGGATTTGCAAATCATTCTATTACGTTTTTATTAACATTTTACACATTGTCCCAACTTCATTGGAATTGGGGTTTGTCATTACAGCCACCTCTCAGTGAATGACATGCAATGCAAGTTCTATACCACTGAAAAAGTCATGCACAATGGTAACCATGTTGCTAAATTCATAAATCTCTAACAGAGTTGATCAAAGATATAGATAGTGATTGTTTGACATAATTGTTGTTATGGACTTCATTAGATGTCATAATGTTGTGACTGGTCAGTGTAAAGGAACAGATCTGTCCATACAAGAGATGGACAGTAAATATATTGTCATTACAATACATTAGGCCATTTAGTTTAGTAGAAATGTTGTATGTACTGTATCCTCAAATGGTTATGCATGCAGTGCTGGCAAGCGTTAAGCTCACCAATATGAAACTGGTTTAAAGCAGATAAAGAACAAAAAAGTTCAAACTTGTGAATAGCAAAAAAAGCCTACAGCACTGATATGTCAGAGGATTTCATCAAACACATCACTGGCACGACTCCGTCTTTGAAGAGTTTGACGGATAAGCGTTGGAGGATTCGGCCTGAGGAGGAGGCTGTTGTAAATAAATTGTGGTCTATGCAGTTTGAAGCAGAGTGAAAGTAAAGAAATAATTATGGAGGTGGTAACAATGACAAAATGTGAGAAACAGGTTGTGTGAAAATGAGGTGAGGGTGTCAAGGCCTGTCATAGAAGTGACTGTAGAACTTGTGTTAGGTCTCATCGGAATGAAGGCAATTGTGTTAGCAACACCTTTTCAACTGCTGATGTTTACGTCGTAGTTGCTCATTTACTGTATCTTTAATCAAGTCCCAAATGTGAGGTATTATTGTCAAAGCTCAGGAAAACGACTTTCCTTGCTTTACAGTAATGCTGGAGGCTTCTTCCTTTGTTTAGTTAAAATAACCTTGCCAAACAGTAATCGCCATCCATCGTACCTGTATAGAAAATGGAAATTAGAATATCCATCACTCGTGCCAAATGTCAGCATGACTGATGGTTTAGTCACAAGATCCCCTTTACCTCGTACCCGTGTCACTGTTTCAGAGTGCGAAGTGAACATTATCTAGCGCCATGATCTGATTTAGTCTGCACATTTCCATCGAGGAGAGCATTTGGAGTGGATGATGCACAATGTCTGCAAGGAGGCAGCCAGCAGAAGCTTTATGGAAATCTAATATGAGCTTTTTGTTTCCCCCTTATGTTGGACTTGTTATTCAAAGAGTGGGCAGGCGACATGTTTGATATAAGACAATGTAACGAGGCAGAATCTCATATTTTTGAAGTGTTTCTGTCAAAATGGTCTGAAGGATGATGGGAAAATCTGTGCAAACAGGTTTTGAGTGGGGTGTGCTAAGACTAAAATACCAACTGTTCTCAGTAAAAATCCTTTGGTAAATAACAGGAAACGACCCTTGAGAAGGCGATATGAATGCCAGAGAGCACAGACGCAAGACTGTCTATTAAAACACGTATTTAAACACATAAATAAATAAAACGATTCAGTGCAAACAGATGAACTGAATAAAATGGAAGCATCAAGCCAATGTTGGTGTTTTATCAAAAACACGCTGCCTGGAAGGATATGGTAGTGCAGCTGTACACTCAAGATGATAATTTAAGTGGGAAATATTCATTGTGGACAATGTTATAATTGTCAATCCAAACATACCAACAAGTAAAACCCCATGGTGTTTTAAAATAGTGCCCCTCCTTGCTCTTTGTGTGTGTGCGCACTTTGATGAGGGAGAGACAGGAGCCCTAACGCTGCAGGATGGAGAAAGGTGAACAGGAAACAGAAGGTGCCCATGGAGGAGGTATATGACATCTGTCAGGATCCAGGGTGGGTGGGGGATTCAGCACAACCCCCTCTGTCGGCCGTGGGTCACCCATCGCCTCTGTAGTAGCTGAAGTTGTCACAATACTGTGACACTTCCTTGGCAATGGCGGGAGAGAACCATCAGAACAGCCGCAGACATCCAAGGCACGCACATATTTTGGAGTAAATGTATCCAAGGGGAGGGGGTGGGGGCCATTTTGTATATGCTGTTTTTTTTCTTCGCTGTGCAGAAATGTCAGCGTCCCCCTCCTCTCTCCATGGCCCTGGATGGAGGGAGGTCAGCTGACACAGCAAGGTCGACAAACAAACAAACAGAAGGAATTAAAACGGAGAAAAAGAGAGCAGAGGAAACATGGCAGTTTGTTGTTGTCAGTGTGAGCTTGATGACATGTAGCAGCCATTACTCTCACTTGTGTCCTCTGCCCCCCATTGGCTGCTACAACACCGCCTGGCGAGGTTGCCAATGTCACGTCAACTCCAAGATTTCACCACCGTGATCACCTAATTGTTTCTTTCTGTTAGCCTTGTTGTCTTTGCTCAAGGTGGCCTAGGCTCTTAAATCTCAAGTTACTATCTTTACCTCACTCACCAAAAGTCAGCTCCATTTTTACCAGGAACTAAGGAGAGCAAAATAGCAAACCATTATGGTTATTTTATAACAGAATAGTTCGTTATTGCAGGACAACCTTTTAAGTTAACACCCCCGAGATCTTGTAATTTGTCCAGCACAAGACATCAGCAGGCCTCACAAGACCTCACTTCAGACAGAATCAAAGGATTAACTCTGTCTGAACTCAGGGTGAGGTGTTAACTAAAGAGAATAAATGGGGAATCACCTTCTTTGTTTGGCTGTAAAATGAGCCCCAATCATTTGATTTTATTGAGCAGTTTAATTGAGCAGTTCCATTGTGACTAAAAAGTTGAAGTAAATGTGTGCTTTTCTGAAATGTATCTGCATTTCTGGCTTCTTCTCCAGCATGCCCAAGCTCTAAACAGTTCAAATATTGTCGGTGTAACAATGAAAAATGGCTGTGACTAATTGCTTTTCACTAATTAGTGTGTATTGCGCATCTGAACAGGGATGAGAATGCTAAAGGTACACCAATAAACTGATAAACGATTAGTATTACTGTTTCAAATTGCAATTATTGTTCATCCTGTATTTTGGCTCTCTGAGAGTTGAAAGTTGTCTTTTGACTTCTCCCTTTTGGTGTACACCACTTCAGTAAGCAAATGGAAAAAGAAGACTATGCTAACAATAATACGAAACAGCTCAAGTTAGCTAGTGATATTTTTCAACTTCAAAGACAATGAAAAACTCATAGCAAATTCATCTTGGTTGTAGCAGATTAGAATTTTAATGTACAGTATATATATATATACATATATATATTTATTTATTTATACGGTATTTAAAAAAATGATGAAGAAATATTTGATATCATTTTACCTCAGCGCATTGCGGATCAAAAGTCCAATGCTTTTCAATGAACGGAGAGCATCATTTCACAAAAGAAGACCACCATTTTGACTTGTGACGTAAACTCGGAATTGTCAATTAGCACAGTCAACGTAGCAATTCATTAAAACATACAAGTAACTAATAATCACATCACTAATGTGTATTTTAACAAGTTCTCAAGTGAACAGGTACATCTCTGGGACAAAACTAGCCTGTCACACTACTTGGCTCCTTGTATCATGAAGAAAAAAAGAAAACAGCAGAGCGGTGAAAGGGGGAAGCGGCGTTGGGCACGTGACGGACTGGACTCTTGACTGACAGTAGCAACGTTTTTTGTTTTTTTACATTGACAAACCTTTATTTTTTCATTGGTAGCCTACTTTTTCTTCGTGTAATTTTGGGGACTAAAATTTTTAATAAAGATTTCTTACCTAGCCATCAGAGCAGTGTTTGTGGTGACTTGAATTGATTTGAGCTCCTGCAAGCCACCGCCTCACACATCTGTATGCGGAGCGTGCCGTTTAAAACAAAACAACACCCCCAAAAAAAGCATGTTTCTTTTGTTTATTCTTTGCATTGTCTTTTCCTTTCCGAGTGGAATTTTGACATTGGAGATGACAGGTGTCTGTGGGGTGGTGGAGGAGGAGGCGATGGTAAGAAAACAATCTTTGACTGCCTGTGGGTGAAGGCAGACTCCTCCAGGCAAGGCGGCCTTCAGCGTTTAGCTGGGGGCGCAGTATCAAAATCACAGCCACTGCTGTACCCCTAAGGCACTAATCTCAACCAGTTACCGTCAAGCGCTGCTGCTTCTTCATATAATCCTTCATTTCCCCCCCTTTCCCTCTGCTCTTTCCATCTCCAACAGCCTTCCACTGTTCCAGACGCAATCCACAGAGGTGAGAGGATAAATGACAGCTTGAGCAAGCGCAGAGGAAGCCAGACATCTTGGAGCTGCTAGCATTATTTCATTACTTTGACCAGACTACAAAGCAACATTGAGACACTGTACCAAACTATGCTTGGACCAAAGTAGCTCTCGGATGTTTGAGGCCGTGGTGTGGCCATTTTTCAATTGGCACGGTAATTTGTTGTTAATCACTAGATGATCGCTATATTAGGAAACGTTAATGTACCTTTAGGGGGACCCCCCCAAAGAGCTTTAAAAATTGACTGATTCCATGTCTGTGGGAATTTATAAACACTTGTTGATTTTACTAGAACACTTACCCTCTTCAAAATTTTGCAGCACAACGGTTTAGGGCTAGTCAGGTTAGTACGTCTTCCTAGCAGTTCTGAGTTTGGGATTTCAAATCTCTGTGTTTCTACTCCGAATTACTCTCATATTCCAAAAACATCACACTTAATAACTATTTTAAAATTCTCATTAAATATAATTATAATTATAATAATAATAATTATTATTACTATTTAAATTTAAGTCTCTCATAATTGATGCATTTTATACAATAGAGGTTTTATTATTATTATTATTATTATTATTATTATTATTACATAGCATGCATTACAGCCCCTGTAAAGTGAAAATAAAAATGTCTTGTATGTTTGACACGCCACGCGGTGGACTGTTTTTTTTTTACAAAAGAGGATTAGGGCCAGTGAAGGGGGGGGCGGGGGTTGGCAAGATTCTCACTTTTATCTCAGAATTCGCACTTTAATCTCAGTGTTCTCACTTTCAAATCAGAATCCTGAAATTAAAGTCAGAATTTTCACTTTATTGGTACAGTAGAACCTCGGAGTTTGAACGTCTCAGAACTCGTACAAATCGGACTTCAACCAAAAAATCTGTACTACTACTACTACTATTCTTACTTTAAAGTCGGAATTCTAAGATTAAAGTCAGAGCTCTGACTATAAAGTGAGAATTCTGAGGATAAAGTCAGCGTTCTCATTTAAAATCAGAATTCTGAGATGAAAATCAGAATTCTGACTGTAAAGTGAGAATTCTCACTTTTAATGTCAGAATTCTGAGAATAAAGTGAGAACCCTGCCAACCTTTTTTTTTTCCTTTACCAATCCTAACCGAATCCTTGTCTGTATGCTGTTCACAAATCTGCCAAATTTGAATGATTACACAATAATCAAGTTTATAAAATGAGACTTCAAAAATTTGAAAATCAAGATATTATCGCAGTTATTCAATGCTGTGGGCATGTCTACTGAATGTGTAGCAAACACACTCCACTAAACTTTCAACTGTTAATCAAGTACGTTTGTAAGTCTAGCAAATGGATGAACTGCTTAAATCAGGGGTGTCAAACGTACGGCCCTGAGGCGGCTGACTGATAAAAGACTACAACAACAAATGTGAATACAACGGAGCCCCCTAAAATGACATGGTAAGGGGGGGGGGGGAAATGTGCGTTCCCGCGCAGAGATTGCTTTCTCTCAAAGATTGCATCCCCTCGGAAAAATGTTTGCGTTCCTTTGCGAGGAAATGCCAAAGTTTTTTTGCGAGAGGACGCAATTTTTTTGAACGAGTTGATGTACTTCCGGGTCATCTTCCATGTGACCAAAAGCAACGAGGATGGAGCGACACTTTTCACAACTAATCATTGCAAGGGAACGCAATCTTCGCAAGAGAACGCAATCTTTGCGAGAGAACACAATTTTTTTTGCGAGGGAACGCGAAGTATTTTTTTTCATGTCACCTAAGGGGCTCCATAGAATACACTTTATTTTCATGTACCAATACTAGCAGCACAAACACCATAACAAGGGTAACTAACAACAACGCTTTAATATGGTCACTATGGTAACGCTTATCATGAATGATACGAGCAACACAAAAACTGGGGTATTTTGTAGATATAACAATAAACAAGAAGTCACATTTTATGTAACTATATTAGCAGTGTCCTCCTTAAATGCACCAACATAACAAGGCACCAAATAACAAAACCAAAGTCCATGAATAACTCACCATAATACTAAAGTACAGGAAGAATTGTTTTAATTATTTCAACTGGTACCGGTACGCGGCCTGGTGGTTGGGGATCACTGCTTTATGACGTTAAACCTAAAAAAAGTGCACAGACTGAGAAGGACCATCTGTACCGAGCCGAATGGAATGAAATGAAAATCTGCTTCAGTCGGTGCTCAGTCCGTGAATTACTAAGAATTCTCAGAACTTAATTTGTATAATTCAAGAAACGACATTTGCTCTTATTTAAACATCTGAGTAGCATATATGTATGCTAAGAAATATTTCCATGCATCCAAAGTTCTTTTTACCTTAATAGGTTGAATATAGTACAAAAGAAGTGAGGCGTGTCAAAAGTATTGGGTGCATCGTTATGAGACCAGCTCAAACATGCTGACAAGCATTTTTGATTTGCCCTCACAAGTGGGGTGGCCTGCCTTGACACTATTTATACACAGGCCGACAAACACCCACAACAAGTCTTGACGCAGACGGTAGGTGAAGGCTGGTATATGTCTGTCTTGTGAGTGAGCAAGCCCGAGATGGAGGGGGTGGGGGTCCTATTGGGGCATCGGAGGGATTATATGAAACCTTTCAGTGCGTGTCATCATTCTTGACATTCTGTAGGGCTTGACCTTAACGGAGCAGCATCATGTCCGAGACAGGGGGCTCATCACCGACTGGGAACACACACATACACGCAGGGAGTAAGAAAGAGAAAAAGAAAAGTCTCTTCAGAGATCTCCAATATACTCACTGCCGCACACACACAAAGGGAATAAAACATGCAGTATACTATCTGGGATTCCATTAGAGTTAAATTAAAACTCCATTTTGATGTATTTAGCAAATTAGATTAACAATCTGTGCATCCACTCAGTGTTAAGATTCTGTTAAGAAACAGTTTGGATTGAATGAGAAGTTCATTCTTAGAATTTTTACCTCGCCTCATAGGTTAAGTCACGGGCGTCCAAACTTTTTTCTTTGGATACAAGGGCCACTTTGGCATTCCTCAACAAACACACATCAAGCAATCATACTTATTCTGAGAAAATGCTATACATCCCATCTTTCTCACTGTGACAAGTGAGACCTGACAGTTTCACTCACCTGACCCAAAACCCGAGACTTAACAGTGAGACCTGGAAGGGCCTGATTGGGAGAAACGGCCCCCATGATCAGAACCGGAGCGGTGTTGTGTTACTTCTGTGCTTGTCATGGCTTGTCCATAACAAACACCATGTTCAAGCATAAGGGTGTCCATATGTGCATTTGGCATCAAGACATCCGAGGCCACAATTCGATGATCAAATTTGTGGTTGTGTCATCGGATTTGGGAGTATGGGGTACCGGACCCGCTGATAGGGGCTGTTCAGTCCCTGTACGGCTAATGTCAGAGTTTGTCTGCATTGCCGACAGTAAGTCGGATTCGTTTTTGCTGAGGGCAGAAGCCTGCATCTGTGATGGTATGGGGTTGCATGAGTGCGTGTGGCATAGGCAGCTTCCACATCTGGAAAGGCATCGTCAATGCAGAAAGGTATATTCAGATTGGAGAACAACATATGCTCCCATTCAGGCATGATCACTTTCAGAGAAGATCTTGCATTTCTCAACACGATAATGCCAGACCACATGCAGCACCAATTACAACATCATGGCTGCGTAGGAATAGGATCCGGGTATTGAAATGGCCAGCCTGCAGTCAACTTCTTTCACTTATAGAGCACATTTGGGGCATCATAAAGGGGAAGGTGCAACAAAGAAAGCCCAAAACAGTTGAACTGTTAGAGAGACGCGTGTTAGACAAGAATGGGACAGCATTCCTATTTCTAAACTTGAGAAACTTGTCTCCTCTGTCCCCAGACGTTTGCAGACTGTTGTAAGAAGAAGAGGAGATGCCTCACAGTGGTGAAAATGTCCTTGTCCCAACTTTTTTGAGATTTGTTGACACCATTGAATTTAAAATCAACATAGTTTTCAGTTAAAATGATAAATGTTCTCAGTTTAAACTTTTGACCTGTCATCTATGTTCAATTCTGAATAAAATATTACAATTTGGCACTTCCACATAATTGCATTCAGTTTTTATTCACAATTTGTATCGTTTCCCAACTTTTTGGGAATTGTGTATATATATATATATATATATATATATATATATATATATATATTAGGGCTGGGACGATCTACTTCTGTCGCGATCCAATCCGGATCCTGATACTTTGGTGGCGATCCGATGCATATTGCAATACTTTTTTTATTTTATTTTTGTTTTTTGACAAGTATTAACCTCAACATGTGTATTTAAAAAAGAAAAAGAAAAGAAAAAAAGGGATCATCCGTCCGGGATGGTCCATATTTTACTCACTCATGTTTTTGTTTTGTTTTTTAAATCAGGAAAACAATATTATTATGCATTATCAATGTCAGCCTTCTGTTTTGGTAAATCCGTAAATAATATCAGTAAAAGTGGGGATCAGACTTAAGTTTTCCATTCAAAATCATTGCACATACTGTACATATATTGCTGAGAATTTCCAGAAAACGTCTCTCAATCCGGACTAACATTACCGTGGCCATCTCCACCTTATGCCCACTTTGACCAAACATAAAACGATCAGCTTCGCCACATCTGATTTAAAAGGAAAAAAGCAGCCCACGTTTCTTTCTATAATAAATTCCCAAGATATGAATGAACGCAATCAATGCTTTCCGAGAGGCTTTTCTTAAACTGAATTGTTCGCAGGGTTTTATATATTACATTTAATTTATGAAGGTTAGGACTTTTTAAACACGTCTAGTAGTCATTCATCCATTTTCCGAACCGCTTCTCCTCACGATGGTCCACACCAAGCTGGAGAGCCTACTTGCTGGAGCTCCCCTGTTCCGGTGCTCCAATGTCCAGCCATTCTCTGCACAAATTATTCTGACTGGCGTGCTGAATTATTTCAAAAGTCCAACTTTTCGACGGCGCGCGCTTCGTTCGGGTGCTGTTGTGGAGCGCTGTAGCCGACAGTTCACGCTGTCGAAGCGGCCACATGAACGACGCTGAGCTGCACGCCTGCACTTCTATACACTTGTGGCCTTAAACAATTCTGGCAGAAAGACAGATGTTTGCCCCGCGATTCCTGCATCGGCGGCAGCGTTTGCGTTTGGTTGCTGCAGCCCAAGGCATATTAGCTAGTAGGCTACACTCTAGTTCATGTCTTTTTTTTTGTTGCCTCTAAGCTGCGGTGGCGCAGTGCTGCCACCCATCGGCTTGGCAGATTAAGATATGACAGGCTTCTTGTAAGCAGCCGGTGGTGCAGGCGCTGCACGGCAATATAAGATATCCAAAAGTATCGATACTTCGGATCTGGACAGACAGTATCGCGATGTATTGCCAAACGATATTTCGTCCCAGCCCTAATAAATTATATATATATATATATATATATATATATATAAATTATATATATATATATATATATATATATATATATATAAAAATTGGGTTTCAGTATTTTGCTGAAGCACACTTTGTAATTCGTCATTATTAATAGAAATGTGGTTTCTATATTAGTTATAATAATCTATAATTGCATATTTAAAAAAGTACTCTTGGAATTCTAATAATAATAATAATACATTTTATTTGTAAAGCACTTTATATTTGACATCAAAACCTCAAAGTGCTACAGTGAGTAACATAAAACACATAATAAAACCAATGTATTAAAACCAATTAAAAAAACATTATAAATAAGATAAAACAATCATAAAAATCACAATTGATACGTCTTTCTAAAAAGGAAGGTTTTAAGTCCTTTCTTAAAAACATCCACCGTCTGAGGAGCCCTAAGGTGGTCCGAGGGCGTTCCACAGTACATACTCACCTCTGGGAACTCCTTCAAGACTGTTGGAAAACCATTTCAAGTGACTACCTTTTGAAACTCATCAAGCGAAAGCCAAGAGTGGACAAAAAAGTAATCAGAGCAAAGGGTGGCTATTTTGAAAAATCTAGAATATAAAACACGTTTTCAGTTATTTCACCTTTTTTGTTAAGTACATAACTCCACATGTGTTCATTCATAATTTTGATGCCTTCAGTAAAAATCGACAACGTAAATAGTCATGGAAATAAAGAAATCGCTTTGAATAAGGTGTGTCCAAAACTTTGGCCTGTACTGTACACACACAATGGCATTGAGGGACATTAAAAAATGGACAGTGGGCCCCAAATGGTCCCCGGGTCATAGTTTGCACACCACTGGCTTAAACTGATGATTAGGTTGTATAGTTGTAGTTTGTCCTTTCAAGAATTTAGTAGTTGTAGTACTGTCTTTGACCACCAGTAGGTTTGTTTCTTTTTAAATATATTTTCTTATACAATTTTGACACAGTAAAAAAAAAAAATAGTAGGACAGATACAAATTACAAAAAACCTTGCCACAAAACTTTGTACTGGGCCAAAGTACTTGTGATCAATTTGACCTGTGAAGCACTTTGTGACCTTTTGTCTGTGAAAGGTGCTATATAAATAACATTTACTTACTTACAAAGAAGAAGCAACAGTATATTTGAGGATCTGAACAAACATACAATTATAGGATTTAAAAAAAAAAGTTTTATTTGTTACCATTTGAGTCACTGTGGGATGGAACAGTTCACAGTTCAGTTATGGTGCAGTCTCCTTGTGAGCAATTTATAAAATGTTAAATATCGGCCTAACAAATGTTCCTTCTATGTCATGTTATAACTTGACAGTACCTCACATAAAGTCACACTATGAAACATGAAAAAAAATCCTTCAGAATCCTCCCACTTATATATAGTGTGGTAATAAGGCAGGCGCCAAATTTTATCGCCCACACTTTTTCATTGGTAGCCTCCCTATTCTTTGGACAGATTTAGTGTCGGCCACCACACTGATACTCAAAAAATATGGTTGACCTTTGAGGGCTCAGGGTGGTTTAGAGCACAATTGTTCCTTCTCTTTGCTGTTTGGACAGCTTGCTCCTCTTGGAATTATTAACATATGCCAGTCTCTTTAAATGCTCACAGTCACGTTATTAAAAAATTTAAATGCGCACCATTATTTTTTTGATTGAGCCCATAACGGAGGTGCTTGCAGTCATTTTTTTTTCATGGAAGCGTTCAATTTGCTAGATAAGATCAATGGTTGACATTATTATTTGCCTCACTTTCTTAATTTCATTTCAAATATTCTCCTGTCCTACTCTTTCTTGTTAATTCATCTTTTTGTCTTTGCAGACTGTGGTGACATAAAAAAAGTTTAAAATATTTCCTATATCAGAACGAGTCACAATAAAAGCTGCATGTAACTTTAGTTGCTTGGGGTTTACATATTTTTGGACGCCATCTTGCTTTCTGTTCTAATGATGCTCAGGCCTCCATCAAAGTAGGGACCCCTGTGGTTCCTGGGGCCCCTGGGCACAGACACTGTTGCTCTGCTTCAGTTTTCCCCCCTCTGTGAGGCCTTGCACAGTAATGAGAAACAAAATTTCAAGAAAACCAAAATCAAACAACAAAACTCCTCTTAGATTGACATCCAGCCTGTGCACCATCAGCCTTGCTCGTTTTCTCCTTCTGTGTATCAAAAACAAAGATTGTTTTAATAGAGCAGTTCAAACACTGTGGCTAGCTTTTGTTCTATACAACATATTTTTCTTCCTCCCATGACACATCATGAAGGTATACAGTATACACACACACACTGGCATTCACATCAAATGATCTGTATGTGTAAACGTATGGATGGCCAAATTACAACGTAACTGGACCAACATGAGACAAATGTGAAGACTATAGAATCCCTGTTGATCCTGGGGCCACATAAAATAGTCCAAACTTAAAAATAAAATAAAAGAAGATCATTCATGAGAGAGTGATGTCAGGCTGTAATAACGTAAAAATGTCTGCTATCCCTGCTAATGTCTGCTGAGTCCATCCTTGGAATTGTCTTTATGGTCAGGTCCAAATGTTGACATCAGATTAACTGCAATATAACCAACATTTTTGGCATCATACTTTGTTTTGCAGTATTTTCAAGTTATTTGATTTAAGTGCAGTTTCTCCAACTTGAAAGAGAGACAAGCATTCACTTGAAGATTCCAACTGGGATTCACTCAATGACAAGTTTTCCTTTTATTTTTCCAAGGCATTAATAATTAGGTGAAAAACCTTGCAAACAAGAAAACACAATATGTACAAAATATTACAAACAAGCACATTCAACACATCTGGACTTAGCAAAATTCATCGATATTCCATATTCAATGCAAATCATTTTTATATCAATACAACAACCCATTCAATAAAAATACATTAAGTTCGTTTTTAAAACTCATTTACATATTTTTTTAACACATAGTTAAATTATGTTTAAACCTCATTTAATTGCAAAATGTTTTTTTAACTTATTTGTCCCCTTTTTTATCCTGTGACCATTCACACCTCAACAAATTCTTTCAATAAGCCCTCATTCAACTCCTGCTAATTCAGAATCATCATCACAAACTTTTCGCCATGTGTGACTGAAGGCAGGCTAGAAAACGAGGGTATCAATCCAAGCAATCAACAAACAATTAGCCAGCAGTCAACACCCTTAAAGCAACACCCGTCCTCCTAAACACCGTGCCTCTCATCATATTAACTTAACAGACACATGTAAATTCAAACAATCAATCACACTCAAACAATTGGTATCGCTAAACAAACGCGATCTCCGCTAGACTCCCCATTTATTATGTTGCACTTACCGGCTGTGTCTTCAACTTTTGGAAGCTTGCCCTTCACGCTGATCATGCCACAGCTGTCAGCGATACTTAAGGGTGCAACATGGTCCTGCTAGCTAGCGCTATGCTAACTGTAGGGCTTATTTTAACGTGACACCAACGGTGCCACTCCTTAAATGCTCAGGTGGTCTGCTCCTGTCAATCTGAAAATAATCTTACAAGATTTATTTACTTTCTACATTCTCTCCGTTTTTTATTTGTATAATTTTAATTTCTACTTTTATTCATATCAAATAAACGTAATATTACGTTAATATACTTTAACTGTTCATTTTTATTTGAATCTCTATCATTCTCTATAAAATTCAAAGAATGTTTGAGACCACTGGTTTGACTTCACAAGTATATATAACAAACTAGTAAAAAGTTAATGTTGTAATTTATGTTTTTGAAAATTTTAATGTATGGACAACCCCCCATCAGCCCCCCCCCCCCCCCCCCCACTTGACAGCGGTGTTGCTTCAAACACACCAACACAAATTATTACTGCTACTGCAAAACAACGACACAAAGGTTGTACTTTTTTTCTTCACTTGTTAGAAATTGAAACCACTTCAACTCCAGTACAACCGTCACAGACTATAATACAAAATTGTTTCATCACTTTGGTGGACAATTAAAGTTTAAACACATCAGTCATTTTCCTCTCTCACCCCTCCACTCTCCTCTGAATGTTCTACAACTCTCTGTCCGGGATGCGTCGTGCATTCCTCATTCTTCCAGCGAGATTACTTCGATTATTACTGTCATCGCATATTTGTTGCCACTGTGTGTTTAGGTGGTAATATGTTTCCCTGGCCTCATCCAATTTGCTTGGAGTCAATGGGTTTCGGAGGAGGCATGCAAAGAAACAAAGGGCTCATGACCAACTGAGGCTAACTGACTCTCCTCAGGTGATAATTGGCTGCTGATGTAACATCCAGCCACATGTAATTAATATGTGTGAAAATGTGTATGTGTTGTAACATGCAGTTTTAGTAAATAGCACATGCTCACTTCTCTGTACATGATGTAATGTACATAGAAGTGTAATGTATTACTTTACCTCATGACGGACCTTTGTGCTTGTCAAAACTGTTTTGTGTAGAGTGACCACATTTTGGTTAGCCAAAAAGTGTGGCGTTGGGTGGATCTGAGGAGTGGTCAAGTGCAGTGCAACAGCATTTAACATTTAACTTAAATTAAATTAAATACACATTAGAGATTACGAACAGTAATAATAATAAAACGTCTGTGCTTTTTCACCAAACCAGTGATCCATATATCCATATACAATCCATATATCTATTTCTACACTGTTTATCAGAGGTGGGCTACGGGCGTTCCGTCAGGAACGACGGACTGTCCGTCTGATAGAAACTTCTTTTTTTTTCATTCATTTTGTGTTTATTTCAGGCAACATATCCCAATTGACATCGGTAACAAAAACGAGAAGAAAAGTACATGTTAAATCTTGAAACAAAATGCCTGAAAGGGAGTGGGAAGAAGAAAACTTATTTAATCCCACCCGTTTTTTACACATTCAATGTAAAACATAGAAGCACTCACCACTTCCGTCAACTTTGCAACTTTTTGTTTCAAAACTGATTAGGCAATTATCATTGACACAATGTAACAAAAATATTTACGCATGAGTGTTGCCACAGGTAAAGAATTGTTAATTGCATTACATCAGTACATTTTCTACAAACATTGGTAACAAAGGAAACAATACATGTAATGGTAAGGATAGCGCATACCAACACTTTTAATAGGCAATACTTACAAACAATGGTAAGAATATGACAAACAAAAGTTGACACTAGGAAAGCAGACCAAATCTCATGTTATAAATGTATAAATCTGTAAAGTAAATAGGCATTACTTTATTAGAATATCTTATGAATTATTTTAGTTATTTAAAGGTTTATGTATATGTATACGTAACTTAAAAAAATGGACTAAACATGGATGGAAGTGGGTTTTCATCCCTCAGTGTAATTGGGTCAGTTACCGACAGACCTCTTGGTCCGTCACTGACTGACGGTCATTATGCTGACAATTGACGAATGACGGCCTGATGGAATGCCCACCAGTCCTAAAATAATGGCACAAGTCTAGCACAAACCACCGTCTAACTGTGCGCATGAGTGGTTTTCTTTCTTTGATATGTTCGTAGACTTTGCACCGGTAGAATTGGGCATAATGGAGCATCTGTGCCGTTGTGCACTTTTGTTGAATGGAACAAATAGTTTTCCCAACCAATCGTAGGGCGCCGGGTTTGACATTGCGGAAAAAGAAAAAGATTCGCTGGGGTCCATGCATGACATTGGCTGGTAAACAGCAAGATCTCCCCTTGTGGATAATGCAGTCGGCTGTGCATGTGATGTGGCCAATTGGAGACCGCCTTGCACCGACGGCCATCCTTGTGTGAACCAGCCCCCTGAACACCTCCTGACCCCTACTAATTGTGCTGCGCAGTCAGGGGGTGTTGTCATATTTATGAATGAAATCCACCATACACTTCCATGGAATGCCGAATCTGTCTGCCTGCGCCTCGAGCAATCGCACTGCACCACCTGCGCTACTAGTTAGACCTGGTTTTACTGAGTCTAAAATCTAGTCTCCTTTTTGTGACCAAATTGGCGATGCGCTGATAAATGCCAAGGGTGTCTACGAACCAGCACCAGCCTACGAAAATAGAACCCTAAGAATTGAACCCAATGAACCCATACTGGTTGTAGATGAGAATAGTACAGTCAACCTTACTAGGTTGGGCTTTGAGGTGGGTAGTAACTAGGGGTCGGACGATACGGGTAACTCATGATTCAATACTGTGATGATATGTGGCCCAAGATAACGATAATATCATGATACACGATATTCGATATATTGGCAGAAATTTTCTCTACGATATATCACGATATTCAGTATGTGAGTGACAGTGAAAACTTGCCGAATGTTCTTCACCAATAATGTCTCGACACCAGTTCTTCGCCACTGCTTCTGCCTGCTTTACCACCATTCAGGGTATTAGCACCCCCACAAACAGGACAGGCGAGATGAAGTACTGACAGTGACAGCAAAGGATCACAAAAGTCACCGTTCAGATTGGATCACGGATTTGAGTCACAGATCAAATCATTTTATGGATCAGAAAATGAGATAAATAGATTTTTTTTTTATAAAACACTTTTTCCCATTAAATACCAATAATAAAAAATCAACTCAAAATATCTAATTTGGTCATTTTGGATTTTTAATAATGAAAAAGACAAAGTGCAATTTAAAGCACATTCCCTTGCTTTAAACATGGAGAGTGAATTACAAAGAAGCCTATGCTCAGGATATTGAAAAATTAAGAAAAAGTAAAGAAAGAAAGCCAGGTACGTGTCACTAATTACTGTTGCCAGCCCTTTTTTGCACTTCAGGGCCACCGTACCAGCCAGGCACTAATGCCAATTCTAGCTGCTAGCCAATAACGTCAGAGACTTGAGGCGTATCATACAATGACGACGTAATTAACTAGCGGTTTCTTAACATCCTAAATTAGCGATTAAATATACTTTCGGGATAGCATTGTAAAATGTTGATAGAAAATATGTAATTTCAATAAAAACTTCGATATGTAAGCCAACACGTCAAAAAGAAAAGTCAAGCTGGCTTTATTCATACAACACACCAAGGAACACTGTGTCGTAACACTCATCGAAGGCATACAGCCGTAATTTACTACAAGCGTGTGGAAATACTTTACAACATTTTTTACAGAAACAACCATTTATAAATTTTGTGCATGTGGTTGAATACATTTAACAGACAAAAAAAGATGAAGCTGCTGCTTCTATTTGACTGATGTCAATTCATCATGTACAAATAGATCTTATAAAAAAAAAAACTTTCACAGGCCAATGCTAATGTCTTTACTTTAGTTCAGTCATTCTTATGGCAAACATTAGTAAGAAGCAAGCCTTCTTCCCCAAGCTTTGTTCTCTGTTGACTCCCAGTGTGAATCCCGTGTTAATTGGGTAAATGACGGTGTGTGTGTGTACAGACGGTGCCACCCAGCACTAATGGCGACACCAGCAATCACAACAAAAGGGCCGCACCAGTCAAGGCTACGTTTGTGATGAAAGCAAAACCGCCATGGTGAGGTGTAACAAAACGGCATACAGTGAGCTTTGAAGCTTATTTATGGCGCTTTATCTAATCCCAACCACCCGTGGCTATCAATGAGATATGGATGCATTATTCATGATAATGTATGGCCGTAACTGGTATGCAGATTTACAACAAAGATTTATTTTATTTTTTTTCACCTCAAAATGACCAATTACTTTGTTTTCATCTTATGACATCTCAGAATAAATAGAATAATGAAATAAAAAGTCACATTTTGTCATTTGATGGAACATTAAATTTTCCCGTCTGTCTTGCGAGGTTCACACTCCTCAAGCAAAGGGATTTCTTGGTGCAACTTTTACTTGGAAAATCAATTTGACTTCTTTTAAGGGAGACCAGAGAACCCCAATGGGCCTAAAGGCTAACTTTAAACCCAGTTTAAGTCCACATAAGGAATGCAAGAGTCCATAAATAAAGACGTCTCAATGTAATTGTGTACCTTACACTTCTGGGTGTATTGTATTGTTTGTAAGCAAGCATGTTCCCCGTTTTCTTACAATAGATACACAAAAATGTCTCTCTTTGTGACGCCAACATGAAACAGCCGAGTCAAACACTCCTCTCAAACTGGAGACTTCTTGATTTGTTTTTTGTTTGTTTGTTTTTTTCTCTTTTTTTTTTCTAAAGAAAAAGACTTCTTGATTTGTGGTTTTATTGATCAGCCAGCCAACCACTTTTGATGCCATTTATAAGAGATTGCTGTCACCATCTTTATCTGCTCACCATCTCTGATCTGCATCCGGATGGAAGTCTATGCACAGTTTTTGCAGCTGCCAACTACGATTCTTCTGGATGTATCCGTGTATGTTCAGGTAATTGAAAGTGTTGTCTTGACCTGAACTAAATCGGAGTAATTTGCATCAACTAATAGCCTACACATTTAATTTTTTCATCAATAATTTCATTTTGCACTTTAACTCCCCTTAAGTGATGTTGACATCGAAATGCAGCTCACATCTGCTTGGAATACTATAATAATATTTATTGTACTTTATTAATTCCATAAGGTAAACTTCTCCTTACTCTGAGCTCGATTTTTGTTTCCTACTTGACTGGACAGAAAGAGCCAATACACATGCATGCACAAATGGTACTACTGGCATGGAGACAAAATGGGAAACATTGGAATAAAATGAAATATGAAATACTGTATACTTACCAGTAAAAACACTTTGACTTTGAAGCATAGCAATATATTTCCTTTTTTTTTTGTTCAGTCCAAGATGTGTTGTTGAAGAATATTAATTAACAGTCTCTGACTTAGTTCCCCATTTTAATCCCAGAGGAGCTATTGAAAGGGACAAAGAACCTGTTAAAGTTAAATAAAGTGAGAGAGAGGCCTGACGGGATTTAAATTGTGCCTTTCAATGATCATTATGAAGAATGTAAGGTTACTCGTCAACGGATGAACTAATGCCTATTATTTACTTTGAACCCGCAGCTGCAGTCAATGTGAGTGGCATCATGCAGGCTAGGATCCAGGTATTATAGTTTCAGCATCCTAGTGCCATCAAACTGGCCAGTGGACACATCAATCATGTTCCACACATGTAGAGAGGGGATCAAACTGCATACCCATATCGTGTGATCATTCGATGTCACACAGTAAGCCTTAATGCAAATTAAAAATTAGAACCAATCTCACAGTGATAACTCCTTAGACAAAACTATGCTTTAATTTTTATGTTTGCAAAAAATACACAAATAGTTTGAACACTAATCAAAAGTATCTTGGTTATCTTTGTGGTCAAGGCTCTTTAAATGACTTCAGAATGTGGATGATACATTTAAAGCAATATCGCACATAACAGGAGGCATAATGAAGTTTGTCAAGTGTTGCTAAAACTCACACTTTCTCATTGCTTTACTTGTAAATGGGAGTGTTAAAATGTACCTTCAAGTTGTAAAATGAGTTGAAGAGCGCATCTTTCCCCTTGTGATGGTGCTGGTGAGGGGGTGAGCATGTCTTCAATCTGTTTTTCCATCTGCATACAAACTGTAAAACCTGCCGGGTTTCAAATAGCAAATGATTTGCAGCATTCAATATAACATAATCTTGCAGGCTCAAACTTGTCAAGATATTGCATCATAAACTCTCAGTTTTAACAAGAAAGGATCATCTCCACAGATGTTCACACTTGTTGTGAGTGGCCATTGTTTTAAGGCCCATTATTTGGAGCACAGTTAAATGAAGGTTCTGTTTCCACGCTAAATCCATCTAAAAGGTGTATTTGATCAATCTGCCTTAGACAGATTACAATGGCATATGAGAAATGATGCTCCCAGCATGCAACTTTCTCAGCTTGATAATAAATGAAAATATTCTTTAGTGAGCACTCATCCTTTTGGGTCTTGGCCAGTTTTATCAATGTTTTTGCTTCTCATCTTAAAATGTTGAAAATGTTTCTTAAAATACGAAATGGATTAAACTGTGTTAGCATAAGATGAAAATTATTTTGTTCAACACTACCTGACCTATTTGAATATGTATACGGGGGGAAATCATTTCTATTACAGAGTAGTGGTACCATAAATTCAAAAGAAATGGTAATAACATTGCATTCATTTTTGTAATTTATTTTTTTAGTAGAAAAAAGGTAAGTTTTTATATAATATGTATATGTCACAGTCAATGAAATGAAATTTTAGCCAGCACTTGATGACTGGAAGGAGACAAACTTTTTAAAAGGAACTGCTAGTTATCATAGCATTATTGCATATACAATTATTATTGGACACATTTTCTTCCCAGTGACTCTCTCTTTCTCTTACTTGAACCATTTGTTCCCCTTCACTGTGTCTCCATCTCAACCCAACCGGTCGAGGGAGACAGCTGACCTGCACTGAGGGCCCTATTTTCATAGACAGCCTGTGCATTCCGCATAAAAACAGGCACATCTTCATTTTCCTGCCAGGGCAAGTCTAGCTCACCATGTTTGAGACGTGTTTGTTGGTCTGTCAAAGTCCGCTAGGTTTGTCCCTTGGACGCATGATTGGGGGTGGAAGACGGTCTCCAAATGTCCTTCTACACACAACTTTGCATCATACGAAAATGGAGAGCTTTTTCCAGTTCCTTTTAAATGTACTTGCACCCTCTGATCTCCTGCACCACGTGATTGAATCTTGATTGGCTGGGAGTTGGCTATGTTCATTCCCACAACAGTGTAAAGACGACCTGTGTTAGTGTAGGAATATACCAGAAGAAAGATTACTCTAACCATGCGAACGGTTAGGCTTTGCAGTCTGTTCAAGGATTTCTTTCTTTGAGGTAGTTTTCCCCCTTCTGCCGCCAAAGTACTTCATCAAGTAGTGTTAAGTGAGTTTTCTTTCATTCATGCAGAGTGTACTTTTAGACTTGTTCCATATGTGAAGTGCCTCAAGATCACGTTGTGACTGTGAATAATTGAAACTGACTTAACTTGGTCAAAATTTTAAATGTCGAAAGTTCACAGAAAATGAGAGTCTGCATGATGCTGGATGCTCACAGAGACAAATAAGTGGTGGTGGTATTATCAATTCCTTAAGCACTGTAGACAAGGCCAATTAAATACAATCAAATATATCAGAAGATGTCAAAAACGTCAAAGGGTTTACGCTATATTTCACCATGTATACATTACAATACATTCTACCAAATATAATACATCAACATGATTTTAAGTTACAGTTGCTTTTCCCCTGCAGCATTAAAAAAGCAGTTACAGCTCAGTTACATCTGATGACTTAAATTGCAAAAAAATAGAAAATAATACTGCACCTCAAGTGAATGAACCGTTCGTATAAAAATAAAGATTTTGTTTTGTTATTGTTTATTACTGTAGCATTTATTCAAATGTGTGTTTCTGTTTCGACTTAAAACAGCATCTGCACTAGATTCAGCTTCAGTGGTGTTTTTGATCTAATGCAGCGTCTTGCATTTGAAGGCTATGGTGCAGGACATAAGGAAAACGCTGTGTGTGTGTGACTCATACGTGTAAACCATAGAGTGTGAGTGTGTGTGTATGTGGGGGGGGGGGGTGGGGGGGGGGGGGGGTGCGTGTGTGTGTGTGTGTGTGCCACTTTCTCCTTCTGACTGAAGGAGAAAAACAGCCAGGGAGAGTATATGAGTGTGGCACCCTGCTCCAGAACATTCTTGATGAAGCAAAGGTTGTCTTCATTAGGTGCATTAATATTCATGACAAATGGTAATTTTGACACAGAAAAGGTCTCAGTAACCTTTTCTCGTGCATTTTTTCACTTCTCAAGGAAATTACAGTCCGGCAATGACTTAATTAATGCTTGGTTTCCTCGCCGAGTCGTTTGAGGGCCTGTCACTTTGAGGTGGGGTATCTGTCTCACAGCGACAGCGATTGAAAGGGAGAGATAGAAAAAGAGAAGTGGAGTTTTTTTGCAGAGACGGGGAAGGGACATGATCAGTTGACACAGCGCCTTCTTATTTACCATTGGATCCTCCATCTCTTTTTTGACTCCCTCCCTATACTATAGTATCGGAGCTCGGCGCATCTCTCCGCCTCCTTCATGCTCTGGTGTACGTTGTGGCGTGTTGGTATATCGAGGATGTCACCCTGAAGGCCTCGCATTTCAGCCTGCAGATCATGAGACGTGACAGGATGTGACTTTTCACTTTCCTCTCTTTATCATCTCAGGGATGCTTCTGCAGCAGAGCAGCGGAGCACTGCAGCCCTCCGCGCGCGGGCTGCCGTACGCATAAAAACAATTCACGTCACACAGCATCACGGCTGGTGAACAGTACATGGACATCTGACTTATTTGCCAGATTGCTTCTGTTTGAAGGAAATTAATTCATACAGAACTATATTATATTTTAAGAGTGCATTTGCATTCATTTGTAAAGAACTGAAAGAGGCTGTTCACCTTTTGATTTGGCTGGATTTCAAATTGATTTTTATCCACCACAAGATAATAATGATAACAAACAACTATGTCTAGAAATGGTCTTTGAACATCAGAAAACTTTTAAAGTAACTTTTGAAGATGTTACTCGATGATACAATGATAATTATGTCGTGTGTGTTTTGCTTGACTATCATCTTGGCAACATTTCCAAGTTTTATGTGTATCAATCATTATGTACGTACAATGTTGGAATTACCTGTACTTTACGGTTCTCTTGTCATTATGTTTTCAATGGTTTCTCCTTTGCTTATCATCACTGGTCCCCCATGTGATTGGATACACACAGAAAAGTTGAATTTAACAATTATTGAGAGACTTTTGGCTTTTTCTATTTGTTTTAATTATTTCTTTCATTTCAAAAGCCTACACTACCTATACTTTTAAAAGTGACAACATTTGGTGATTTTCATATCTCAATTAAAAATGACTCATTACTTCGTCTGGCCTGCAGGCAAAAATGCTTAAAAAATTATCCTCGTGAAGGCACACCGCTACTGTGCTTTTCCCAGCCCTGTTCTCGTAGAGATGTGTGGTCAGTTTCCCAGTAGAAAAGTCCTTTACGCAAATAGGCAGATGGCTACGCAGTCTTTTTACGTCGCTGTATTATTCCTATGCAAACGTACGTTCGCACAGTGCATTTGTGAATTCAAAACATACTTAGTGCAGAGCAAAGCGGTAAGATGACGCCACTGGAGAATATAAAACTATTTTCACGCCTTCCTTTTTAGGAGAAACGTCAACTTTTGAAGGATGGGAGACCAACGCCTTAGCTACCGGATCTTCAGCAAAGTAAGGGACAGAGAATTATTCGTACTTTTCACAAAGAATGGTGCAAAAGTAAAGATCCACAAAAGGGTTTGTGGATGTGCTTCAATTAAATGGCTGTTTATGGTTTTTATTGAACATATAAACATAAAGAAAACACACAACACATTACAAGTTTAAAATGTAAATTGAAGTAAAAAATAAAAAACAAGAATAGGAAGAAAGAAAAGAGTTTGTATGTTCAAAAGGGGTAGGAGGAAGTTAAAAACTATCTAGTTATCTAGTCTTATCCCCTTATTCGTTTTATGTTTAAAATGATAAGGTAATGTATTTCAACAAAAGGAAATGTATAAAACTAGTCATATATACAAATGCGCTTTAACATATCACACTCACATATACAATTTTCATTACACTCATACCGATAAATCCAAAGAAATTACAGCATATATACATTTTAACAGCTGATGTCTGATGTAAGTAATTTTTTTTTACTTTGCTTTTAAACAATTTTTTTAATTCAGCAAGTGTTTAAATTTTTTTGTAGACACTTGTACGCCTTATGTTATAAGGACTCTCTCTAATTTCAAACAGCTTCTGAGTACTGTGGCATAGTAGATTGTTGTGTACTTTATACATTATTTGTGCTATTTTAAATTCCACTAAATCGTAAAATTTCATTGTATTTGAGTTAATAAACAGAGAATAAGTTGGTTCTGTATATTTAGGGTTAGGTCCGTTTTACTTTACATGGTGTTTGGCATTGCTATTGCTATTGCTAGCTTGATTTTGTGAGGAATTAGGCTGGAGATATTCACTTTGTTAAATTCTTTCCGGGCGATTAAAATGGTCAGTTTTTCGTTGTGCGGCAAATGGAAGGCAGAGTGCACTGCAACGTTTACTGTGGCTGGCAGACTGCGTACTGGCTGACAGTGGCCCAGAACTTTAGCTGAGTGGCAAGTGTTGAGCTGCCGCACCGGAGGCAATTTTGCGAGATTGCGGAGCAAAAAACTTCAAAATAGATATGTTAGATCATGGTTTTTTTGTTTTATTTTCTACCCATACAGAGGAGGCATATATTAAAATAGTTTGAATGTATGGCATCTTGTATCTGAGTATCAAGTATCTCGAGGTCAGGCTGCGTGTCCTCTTTTTTTGGAAATAAAAATATAGTCACCCTAGGATACGTTGTACACTCACCTGCCGACACACACGGTGTGTGTGTCTCAATTTGCGACTGCCTGCCTACCCAAACCTAGAGCTCACTGCACGTCACTATATATATATATATATATATATATATATATATATATATATATATATATATTTTAAAGAAAAACCTATATATCCCAATGTAGCATTTTTCCTTACAATTGCATGAAATTGTGGCATTTTTTAAATTTCTAGTCCCTAAACGTAAAACAGCCATAATGTTGTACACTGACACCTTGAAATAAGGCCGGGCATCTGCCCGGTATTCACCCATCACGATTATTTAATTTTCAAACTAAACACATTTTACTTCTTAACTAGAGGTGAGTTGATGAAGATAATAATGCCTGATCATTTTAAAGGAAGACCTATTTATCCCAATGAAGTATTTTCCATTAAAATTGCATGAAATTATTAGCAATTTTATATTTTTCTAATTCCTGATTTCTACTTCCTGATCGTAAAACGGCCACTAGAGAGTGGCTAATACTGGTATTGCAGTTACCAAAATCTTGAAATAAGGCTGAGTATCGGCCCAATACCGATACCTGGCATCGGTACTCGGCCATAGATATAGATTTATGTAGCACATGTCCTGCCATAAACGTTTGTCACCCATACATGTGCATATCTGTGAGTGTAACAAACAAAATTACTGAAGTTAGATTTCGCTGCAGGGTAACAATTAAGGATGCTTGCTCTTTGTCTTTCCATCTTGCTCAGAGTTATTATATCATGTGGCAGTGTATTACTTGTTTATTGCATTTTAACCCCTTAGAAACAACACTAGACTCTAACCAATCATCACACTATCTGTCAGCTACAACAGTACAGACAATATACAAAAACACACACACACTGAGCCAAACACACATAGCAATCTACACCACTCAGTCCTTCCCTCTTGCTCGAAGACAGTAAAACATTTGAAC